>NC_090265.1:1485933561-1486198561 GCF_040414725.1 Anabrus simplex | reverse complement strand
AAGAACTATTTTTTTGGAGAAAATTTAATTTCAAGAGTTTGTTCTTTGTTAAATTTCTTTCTGTCATTGTTTAAGTTGGCAATATTTACCCCTTTCTTCCCCTTGTTATGGATGTATCCAATCCCGAATTTCTTCTATTAATTTCTGACCAATCTGGTGTATCTTCCCCCAACTTGAATCTGTTGCGGGGTCCTACCCAATAAAGAGTTTGTGGGAGGGTGTTTTCTTTCCCCTAACGCCTAGAACCTTCCGCGAGAGGATATAAACTGCTGATTTTCGGGTCTCCGGGCCACTTCTGTTCCATCTTTCAGTGTATTAAGTACACAGCAGGGGGCGGGAAGCGCCTCTTTCTTCTCCAGCCGTTCAACACCAGGTAATGGCCGATTAATAAATTCTTTCTTTGCTAGCTCAGCAGTTTAACTTTCGGGGCGGGTTCTAGGCCTTCCACCATGTAACTTTCCTTTAAAATGTAAAAACTACTGGTATCTATTCTATCTTTCAAACGACATATCGGGATAGAGAGTGCTTAACCCTCTCGAGCTCCCACTCACATCGTCTTGAGGTGAACTATTTTTTTCTCAACCAATTCTTCCGTAATGTAATGTAAATTGTTATTAAGTCACCTCTGTAGTATGGGATTAGCCCTTGTATTAATGGCCTAGTGCCAAGTAGGTCTTAAGCAAAGTGTATTAGGAGTGCAAATTCGCCTCCTCTCAAATTGTATTTTAGAGGTCATGTATTAACCTTCTTGTCATTTAACAGACCTCAGTAGGTTGGGTATTTTACCCCTGTGTATACGTCCTTGGAGGACAGCTTAAAAGTGGAGTTCGGAGGGGCCTATGATAGGCTTGTATTTTAAGGAAAAGTTGCCCTTTATTGAAAATTGTGTCTCTGCCTTAAGGAGGCTTTTGGGTGTAATTGGAAGCAAATGTTTCTGGCATGTTTGGGGGTTTTCGGCCCCTTTGTTGTATGGTGTTCATTGTAAGGTTGGGCTCATTGCTCAAGAATTATGTTTCTGACTTTTGAAGCCCCAAATGGGGAACCTATGTAAATGTATTTTTCAATCGTGTTTCGGCTACTAAGTACCTGTTCTATTTGTTGTTACCTAATTTTGAAAAGAAAATATAACCTTGTTAAATTTTAAAATTAATTTCACTTTAGTAGCTTGAGACCTATTCACCACCCAGAACCTTCTTTCATGCATAACTACCACCAAAACACGGTAACAAGTGGTAGCAGAGCGTGGTTGAATGGGTCTCAATTTAGCCCCTTTTGACGGCTACACATTGTTTTGATCCGAACTCTAACCATTTTCTCAGTTGCTGGAATTTTTTGACTTTTTCAAAATTGTTCTGTCATCATGCCAGGCCCTCGCGATGTTCTCCATCTTAATTATTTGCGCAAAGAGGAGTTGATCTATGAATTAAATATCAGAAATGTGCAATCTGGAGGCACGGTTGCAGTAGACACTAACAAGCTTAGAGAGTCCCTTGATTTGCCCATTTCCATCCCCAATTTGGGAGAGAAAGAAATTGACGATTCTCTTTCCACGATCACGGAGAATGTTACTGGGCTACCTTCTGTAGTTAGTTTTTTTGATGAAAATGATCCGTCTCCGAATCAAATTAAGCGTGTGCAAGGCAGGCTATATCATTTTTCGAATAGGGTTAACGATCTGTTGTCTCTAAAACTGAATGACGTTCAGAGGAAGGAAGCTAGTACGCTCCTGGAAAATATTTCCGAATTATCTAGTAAGGTCACTCAATTGTTAACTGGGGAAGTTCCTCCCAAATCTGATCAGCCCACCATAGTGAATGTAGGTAGCGAGGAAGAACCTGCTAAGGGAGAAGTAAATAGGAAAACCATCGCTGCTCAAACTATCTCTGCCCCATTGGACAACGAATCTGAACGTCGCGCATCATTGAGTAACATCCGTTCTGAATTAACTTCTTTGCCATTGAAGTCTTTACCTACTATGTCACCCGGGTTTAGCAGCTTGCCTCATCCATTGGCAATGTTGCTCAGAGGTATTTCTAAGTTTTCCGTTAATACCACCAGTGACGTAATTTCATTTTTAAGATTTCTAGTGGAATTTCAGGATCATGCCCTTGTTTTTTCTCTTTCTCCATGCCAAATCTTGCAAATTATCTATCCGTATGCTATTGGTATTCTCTCTGATAAAATGGTAAGAGCCATTGCCGAGCAATCATCTATTGAGGATTTCCATGCCCACTTGCTAGCTAACTTCATCCCTGCTAGGGCCAGGTCCTCCCTTATTCAGAAGTACTATTATCGTGTACAGCGCTTGGATGAAAACTTGGCTGATTTCATACAGGACATTAAGTTTTATACTAGGGTGTTTGCCCTTCATTTTCCTGAAGATCAGATTGTACAGGCTATTGTGGAAGGCATTTCACCAGCTTATAGGTCATACTTGTGTTTCGCGGCGTGCCCGCAAACTTTCTCTGAACTTGAAGCGTTGGCCGTCTCAGCGGAAGGAGTTAGATACGCCGATTCTTTGCGTGTAGCGAAAGAACCCCCGCCTTCCTTTAGTAACACTCGGCCTCCACCTCGCCGACCAGTCACACCCCGTAAATGTTATGCTTGCGGGTCGCCTGACCATCTTCGCAATAAATGTCCATTGGTCAAAACTAGTAGGGCAAATAATGGAGCTGGTTCAGCACAAGGCTGTTTTAAATGTGGGGCTTTCTCACATATCGCCAAGAATTGCCCAAACTCGAATAGCACCCCCTCCTGCTCAACTTCTGGTGCAAATTCTACCTATGCCAATAATAAAAAGTGACTAGTGGCTTCGGCTGAGTCAACTAATCCATCTTCCCGAGACTCAGCCCCTAGTAAACAGGTTGTAAATTTAGAGAACGAGCAATTTTCAAATTTATCTTTTGAAGGTCCTAAAGAATGTTTTAGGATTGCGGTGGATACCCCCGCACCTGTTCCTTTTCTTAAGATTGAGTTAAATAACGAGCCTATAACAGCTCTCTTAGATTCAGGCAGTGTTTGTTCGATTATTTCGGCTGAATGGTATTCTAAATTGAAATCGGTTTGTAAACTTCCTGACTATGTCTCTTCTCCTGTTCAATACGTTTCGGCTAATTCATCTCCATTAGAAATTCTAGGTTCCTTACTGGTCAAGATTCGTATTTTTAAGTTTACATGGAAAATTAAATTGTTTGTGGCCAAGCAATTGTCTTGCCCCATTATATTGGGAGCTGACTTTATTTCTCACACTGGTCTTGTGCTCGATCTCCAGTCTAGGTCGTGCACATTCAAATTTGCTTCTAGTTGTAAAATACCACTATTAAAGTGTAATTCTGTGTCATGTTCTTCTATTTCGCCTACCCAGGATGAGATGTTGTTAGACCTTAGACATCTACCTGAGGAGCAGGCTGATAGTATTCGCAAACTGTGTCAGTCGTTTCCCGAGGTGTTCTCTGATACTCTTGGTGTTACTGACCTTATAGAATACAAAATTGAGGTCACGGATTCGATTCCTGTCCGTTTTCCACCGTATAGGCTATCTCCACCTAAAATGAAGGCTCTGAAAGAAATTATCGATCAGATGTTGAAGGATGGTATTATTAGGCCCTCTAAGTCGGCGTATTCATCGCCTATTTTCCTAGTCCCGAAACCCCAAGGCGGCTTCAGGCCTGTCATTGATTACAGGGCTCTCAATCGGAAGGTGGTGTTGCAATCTGTGCCCCTTCCCGACCTTCATTCTTGTTTTTCATGGTTTCGTAAGGCCAAGTTCTTCACCATCTTGGACTAAAATCAGGCCTATAATCAAATTCCCCTTGCCGAAGAGTCTAAACACCTTACAGCGTTTGCCACAGACTGGAATTTATATGAATACAACCGCGTGCCTTTCGGGCTCCCTACGGGAGCAGCTGTGCTCACTAGGCTACTAGATAGGGTCTTCTCCGACATCAAATTCGAGTACTTATATCACTATTTAGATGATGTCGTCGTATTTTCCGAGACTTTTGAAGAACATCTAGATCATCTGCGAGAAGTTCTCGATCGCCTTCGTAAGGCTGGGTTAACTGTTAAGTTGTCCAAGGTTGCCTTTGCTAAGCCCTGTATGTCATTCCTAGGGCATATTGTGTCACCCGATGGTGTATCAGTCGATCATCCTAGAACACAGGCCATCCGTGATTTTAAACCTCCCAAGGACATTAAAGGTATCGCCAGGTTCATTGGTATGGTGAATTTCTTCAGAAAGTTCATTCCTAACTTTGCTAATAGAGCGGCGCCCTTAAACCTTCTTCGTAGGAAAGGCATCAAATTCGAGTGGGGACCTTCTCAACAAGCCGCTTTTGAAGACCTTAAATTAGCACTTTGTAATGCCCCTGTACTTGCTATGCCTGATTTCTCGAAGAAATTCATCGTCCAAACCGACGCGTCGTCGTCAGCGGTAGCTGCAGTCCTTCTTCAAGAGACTGAACTAGGGAGGCGCCCCATCGCCTATGCGTCTAGGACATTGTCGGCTCAAGAAGCCAAGTATTCCATCTATGAGCTCGAAGGTTCGGCAGTCTTATTTGCCTTAGAAAAGTTCCGTCTCTATCTGGAACACGTCAAATTCGACCTGGAGACAGATAATCAAGCCTTAAGCTGGGTCTTAGGTAGGCCGCGTCGTACTGGTCGTATAGCCCGCTGGGCTATTCGTATTTCCGCCTTCCAATTTGATGTTAGACATATCAGAGGTACCGAAAATGTTGTTGCTGATGGACTCAGCCGTATGTTTCATAACGACGTCGAGACCCACGAACCGGTCGACAGTTCATCACCTTCCGAGTCCATACTATCTGGTGTTAATGCCATCTTAACAGATGCTCCCATGCATTTTAGGGATATTGAGAAATACCAACGTGAAGATCCGACGCTGGCTCCGATAATGGAAACCCTTTCTTCTGGGGAACATGCTGTCCCTTATGTTCTGAGGAATGGTGTTCTATGTTGCCCTTCGAGGCATGATAAGTTGATGAAAGTTGTTGTTCCAGCGGTTCTTGTACCTATGATCTTCAAGTATTATCATGAGACCCCATTAGGAGGGCATCTTGGCATCTTTAAAACCCGTGAAAAGATTCGTGAAATGTTCATCTGGAAAGGTATGGACGGCGAAATTCGTGAACTTGTAAAAGCTTGTAAATCTTGTTTGCTCAGTAAACCGACCATGTCCACCAAGGTAGGCCTCTTGTCTTCTCAGCAAGCGTCGCGCCCCATGGAACGCCTGTATATTGATTATGTAGGACCCTTCCCCCAGTCAAAGGGGAATGCCAACAAGTTCATCTTTGTATGCGTAGATGGTTTTACAAGATTTTCCTGGTTATTTCCGACTAAGCTGGCTACCGCTCAGTCTACAATTACTTCCTTAAATTCTATTTTTGCTTCTTTTGGTCCGTGCCAATATATTGTATCTGATAATGCTAAGGCTTTTACATCTAATCTTTTTCGTAAATTCTGTTTTGACTTGTCCATCTCTCACGTAACTACTTCTGCTTATTACCCTCAACCATCCCTGGCTGAACGGGTTAACCGTAATCTCAGGTCCGCGCTTATTGCCTATCATCATGAAGATCATTCCAGGTGGGACACGTCCCTGCATTGGATAGCTTTTGCTTTGAATTCGGCGGTTCATGAATCTCACAAGTTTACTCCAGCTTCTTTGATGTTTAAGTTTGTTCCCAACACGCCGCTCTCTAACCTCTGGTCTCTGAGTGACATTCTGCCCGAGACAATAGATCCGGACAATATTAAAGATCTTTGGAAGAAGGCTAAAGCCAATCTTAAGGTATCTCATGAAAAGGTTAGAGAAAAGTATGATCGTGGACGGAGACCCACCACTTTGAAGGTAGGTGACCAGGTGATGGTCAAGAATTTTGTTCCCGCGGGCAAGCTTGCCCCCAGATTTCATGGGCCTTGTATAATTCTCGATTTTCTTACGCCAGTTACGTTGTTAGTAAGCAATCCAGCCACCGAGAGGATATTTAGGGTTCACCTGTCACAGGTGAAACCAGAGTAAATTTTGTGTCAACTTGCTTCATATAATTTGAAAGGAATATGAAGGTTATATTTTTTTTTTGAGTTCAACTTTTAAGGCTTTCTGCCCCTTCTATAATATTTTGTCTTATATGTAAGCCTCTTGTAAAACCTTCCCCGATCCGTTAAACTGCCATTCTGTCCTTGCCTCGGCCATTACCACGCTCCCGTCTCCTGCTTCAATACACACTGTGGCTTGATTTGAGTAAATGCCATGGATATCTGCACGCCGCTGACCCCTCAACCTCCTCACCAAGCCTGTGCCCTTAAAAAAAAAGATGATGGTCCAACACAATTCTGCCGCCAAGCTTTAATGTTTCAGTGCCCCCGCAGCCGCGCGGCGCCGTGCAGCAACTGGAGCAGAGGACGGGCCCCCTCGGCCCCAGCGAGGACGACGTGTGCACGGCGAGCCGGAGCTCTCCTCCCGGCCAAGGCTGATGTGCGGCGCACGACCTGCTACTTGCCCGCAGCCTGTATATGTTCACCGCGGGCGCGGCGTGCTTCAACACCTCTGCTCCCCTCATAGTGCGGGCGAGCGGTATCTCAGGGTACTTGAGGGGTCCGAGCGGCCTCCTTTGGACGCAAGCCGCAACGGCCGGTCTGGCCATCCCACTTCATCACCATCTACTACATGAACAGTTACTATAAGTAATGACTACACTTGGGAATTCAACTGCAATATTTGGTGGACTTTGAATTTTTTTTTTCCCCCTCACTTTCAAGTATAAAAAGTTATCTTCAGAAATTCAACTTCTACAAATATAAAGACTTTACTTCATCTGCAACAACAAAATTTTGAAACTAAATCAAACCAAATTAAGAAATCTTATAAAGGCTTCTGCAATCAATCTTCATATCCACAGCATAACTTGGACCTTGTTTCAAACAGATTTCATGTGTCACCCCTGGAGGAACCTTTGGGGGGGGGGGGGAGGTCTGTACCGGGCGGGACACCTCCACGCCGCTAATTTAAAAATTGCGCCAGGTGAAACTCCTCTGCTGGAGGAAGTCTGAACTTTATCTACGCTGTTAATTCTTTACCTTCTCAGAAGATGTCACCACGTGGAAAATTTTGAGTTTTTGAACTGTGTCATTTTTGATGTGTTTTTGTTTCGCTTGAAGTAAGAAGTGTGAACTTTCTCTTCTAGAGGACACTACTGAAGATCTACAATAGTGCAACCTAGTGCGGAGTCAAAGAACTATTTTTTTTTGGAGAAAATTTAATTTCAAGAGTTTGTTCTTTGTTAAATTTCTTTCTGTCATTGTTTAAGTTGGCAATATTTACCCCTTTCTTCCCCTTGTTATGAATGTATCCAATCCCGAATTTCTTCTATTAATTTCTGACCAATCTGGTGTATCTTCCCCCAACTTGAATCTGTTTGGGGGTCCTACCCAATAAAGAGTTTGTGGGAGGGTGTTTTCTTTCCCCTAACGCCTAGAACCTTCCGCGAGAGGATATAAACTGCTGATTTTCGGGTCTCCGGGCCACTTCTGTTCCATCTTTCAGTGTATTAAGTACACAGCAGGGGGCGGGAAGCGCCTCTTTCTTCTCCAGCCGTTCAACACCAGGTAATGGCCGATTAATAAATTCTTTCTTTGCTAGCTCAGCAGTTTAACTTTCGGGGCGGGTTCTAGGCCTTCCACCATGTAACTTTCCTTTAAAATGTAAAAACTACTGGTATCTATTCTATCTTTCAAACGACATATCGGGATAGAGAGTGCTTAACCCTCTCGAGCTCCCACTCACATCGTCTTGAGGTGAACTATTTTTTTCTCAACCAATTCTTCCGTAATGTAATGTAAATTGTTATTAAGTCACCTCTGTAGTATGGGATTAGCCCTTGTATTAATGGCCTAGTGCCAAGTAGGTCTTAAGCAAAGTGTATTAGGAGTGCAAATTCGCCTCCTCTCAAATTGTATTTTAGAGGTCATGTATTAACCTTCTTGTCATTTAACAGACCTCAGTAGGTTGGGTATTTTACCCCTGTGTATACGTCCTTGGAGGACAGCTTAAAAGTGGAGTTCGGAGGGGCCTATGATAGGCTTGTATTTTAAGGAAAAGTTGCCCTTTATTGAAAATTGTGTCTCTGCCTTAAGGAGGCTTTTGGGTGTAATTGGAAGCAAATGTTTCTGGCATGTTTGGGGGTTTTCGGCCCCTTTGTTGTATGGTGTTCATTGTAAGGTTGGGCTCATTGCTCAAGAATTATGTTTCTGACTTTTGAAGCCCCAAATGGGGAACCTATGTAAATGTATTTTTCAATCGTGTTTCGGCTACTAAGTACCTGTTCTATTTGTTGTTACCTAATTTTGAAAAGAAAATATAACCTTGTTAAATTTTAAAATTAATTTCACTTTAGTAGCTTGAGACCTATTCACCACCCAGCACCTTCTTTCATGCATAACTACCACCAAAACACGGTAACAAACTGTATAGTAGTAGTAGTTGTCACGCTTTCATTTTTTTATTTACTGGAGATGAAATCAAAACATTGTATGTTACCGTGACCACCGACACAGAACTCGTGTTCCGTTATGTGTTATCGCTGCTGCTTTACTGTGTACAAAGATGAACACTGGAGACTTCTTCAGTAAACCGACTTAAGGCCTGTGTCATGTGGATGTATCAGTTCAAGATTCAATAGGTACACCACGTCCACGATACGGCGTCAACTCTGATACGAAGAATTACTCCATCATGGTTGCCAACATTTTGTGATGAGAAGGCACCAGAGGAAGAACTCACTCAAGGTCTCTTAGAGCCAGAGCTCATGCAAAGGAGACTATATAACTTCTGTATGAGCACTGGCAGCATATTAAATTTACAAACAAAATTTTAGATAGTAAAATTAAAATTCGTATTGTTACAAATAAAACTCAGTTCTTCGTAGAAAATTACATAAGAACTCATAAAATAAATAATAGAACTGGTCTTTGTTCTACTAACGCATGAAGCTTGCCCTATTATGGCTGTATAGGATAGGATATATAATTCAATCAATCAATCAATCAATCAATCAATCAATCAATCAATCAATCAATCAATCAATCAATCAATCAATCAGTCAATCAATCACTACTGATCTGCATTTACGGCAGTCGCCCAGGTGGCCAATTCCTCATCTGTTGTTTTCCTATCCTTTATTTTATTGAACATCTCCCTTGGTAAGTTATTCCAATCCTTAACTCCCCTTCCTATAAACGAATATTTGCCCCAATTTGTCCTCTTGAATTCCAACTTTATCTTCATATTGTGATCTTTCCTACTTTTAAAGACACCACTCAAACTTATTCGTCTACTGATGTCCTCCCACGCCATCTCTCCACTGACAGCTCGGAACATACCACTTAGTCGAGCAGCACGTCTCCTTTCTCTCAATTCTTCCCAACCCAAACTTTGCAACATTTTAGTAAGGCTACTCTTTTGTCGGAAATCGCCCAGAACAAATCGAGCTGCTTTTCTTTGGATTTTTTTTTACAGTTCTTGAATCAATTAATCCTGGTGAGGGTCCCATACACTGGAACCATACTGTAGTTAGGGTCTTACCAGAGACTTATATGCCCTCTCCTTTACATCCTTACTACAACCCCTAAATACCCTCATAACCATGTGCAGAGGTCTGTACCCTTTATTTTCAATCATATTTACGTGATTACCCCAAAGAAAATCTTCCTCTATATTAAGACCTAGGTATTGACAGTGATCTCCAAAGGGAACTTTCACTCCATCAACGCAGTAATTGAACTAACATAAAACGTAAGATAGAAGTGGAGTTTTCACGGTGTGTAGAACCACCTGCCTGGGAAACTGGATTACCTCGGATCGAGCAGTCGCCTTGACAAATAATACTGCAATGTATTCGAAAGGGCGGCAAACTGTACGGAATGTACAGAAACAACACGGTTCAACCCGTAAGACGAACTAAATAATAAAACATAAAGGATGGGAAAATATTTATTTTACACAACTTTTGTAGTTTACCAAACCCAAACGCCATGGTACTACATTCCCGGACGGGCGTTGGACTACCAAGCGACCGCTGCTCAGCCAAAAGGCCTGCAGGTTACGAGGTGACGCATGGTCAGTACGATGAATTCTCCCGGCCGTTATACTTGGTTTCCTATACCGATGTATAATTTACCGTTTTTAGGTAATGCTAATATTAACGGAGAAATTTGACATTTTCTGGTTTGGTCCCCATATTATATCTGTGCCTCTATACACTAATCAAATACTGTATAGCCTAGAGTACTCTTCGTATATCCTTAAACCTAAAAACTGAATTTTAAAGAATTCTGTCAAGAAAGTCAAGAAATATGAAGTGTACAGACAAAATTACAATCGTATAAATGAATCTATTCATACTCAATAACTTAGATATGCACACAAACACACATGATAAAGTTGCACGTCACATATTTGGGTATTCTATGAAAGTTTGTTTCTTCATTTTTACTCAACAATAAAGCTAGATACTTCTTGATGTTTTGGTGGTAGTGAATCGTAAAGAATCATCATGTGGTGATATAAACCTGGTATTACGGCTGGTAATAAAATAAATGTACAAATTAAACTTAAATAAGGCAAAACTGATGTGTTTAATACAAAGATGAAACGTCCTGAAAACACGGCATATTATGGCACTGTTCCGTTCAAAGAGGTATGTTTAGCGTGTCCGGAAACTTGCGGTCACGGACATTTGCGGTCAATGAGATATACTTTTGGCCACTCACAGAAATTCCCCAGTTGTCACAGGAGATTGCTGGTCAATGCAGCAGACATGGTATCCCCGCTAACCTGCCTTGGCTCCTGCTCACTCGCTTCGAAAACAACGCTTTTCTCTCGCGGGCATTATTTAGGGACTGATACCTTCAGTCATCATTGTGCACATTACAATGCTTACATGCTATAGTCTTCGTATCGTTACGTGTTTTAGAAAATTAATTCGTAATAATGATTTTTGGAAGTCATTAATGTACAGCAATGAATTAAAGAATAATTTGTATGACTTTATTTTTAGTGCTAAAATAATAGCCTAAAAAACAGTCTCGAGTGGCGAACCGCTGCCTAAATTCACAGTCTTTAGTACAGATAGGTATAACCTGACCCATATTGCAGACGTATTTTGCGTCAGAGTAACCTGCAGTGGGTTTAATTAAGAGCTGATGAGAACTTGTGTAATTGTTTTTATCAAAATTTAAATTTAACTTCGTAGCGCGAAGATTGTGGGGGGGGGGGGGAATTGTCAGGCGTGTGTGATCGTTGAGGTTGGTTTCTGGGAATTTTTAGAATTGAATTTAATCACCAAAACACATACCCATAAAATGAAAAACCACCACGACATCAGCTAAAATCTCAACATCTCAGTCACAGTTGCTATGCAGAAAATGTGGAATAAAATTCGCATTTGTAAAGAAACAAGAAATTAAAAAACAAATGTTGCGCATCAACGTTTGGCACCCCACTGAGTTGACATCTTACACCGATATTTTACACGAATACGTTAAAAGCGAAGAAAACGGAAATCAAAATATCATTGACAACAAAATCAGGTAGAAAACAACCACCGCGAAAAACTCGTATATTTTCGTCCAAGAGTAATCAATAGATCCAACACCACCTTTTCATATAAGGAAATAAATTTCTTAAAAAAGGTTTTTTCAAGTTCAACGGTACATGGACTTCATACGATAAACAACATAAAATAGCTATCACTGACGGTACATGGACTTCATACGATAAACAACATAAAATAGCTATCACTGACGTAGAAATTGCCTGGGAAAACAACCGTACCAAAGAGAGAAACATGTCATTGTAGTACGAAACATTCGATTCTGTTACGAATAGGCTTTTTACATGTATGTTTTGGTGATATAATTAACGCAGAAATGTTCTCACAGAATTGGAATGTTTATCGTAGAGACAGGTTAGGAACGACAAGAAAGGGAGTATTCATAGAGGTGAAAAAAGAATTTGTAAGCTACGCAAATGTTAAGGGTGAGAAACATGAAATTGTATGTGTAACACTGATCTCGAAAAATAATAGATAACTTGATGTTTTGGGGATGTACGGATCTGGAAAGGCTGTAGCTGACGCTGATAGGAATTATTTGATAAGGTAATCAGCTATCTTGGGAACGACAGAGAAAGGAAGGTTACCAAATGTTAACTGGGAAGGGAATGCGAACGACAGAAAATATGACCTACAAATGGTGAATAAGTTAATATGGGAAGGACAGCTGAACCGTAAACTGACGGAACCAACTAGAGGAAAAATTTTTCTAGATCTGATGCTGATAAAACCTGATGACCTATACCCGAAAGTGTAAAGGAAAATGAACCTTCAGTACAGTATATTGTAGGCGTGAGTAAATTCGTCGCGCAAACAAACATTCCTACAGTACGACTGCATATCCATATGTGGCTGGGAGGCGTAACCCGTCTTAAGGAAAATAATGGCTAGGAAGAGCATTGTGACATACGAGGTTTGGTTCCTTCAACTATAATATCTAAATGAGCTAAAAGTGCAATGCACTAAAATTACAGTTCATTTCATTTAGCGTTTACATTTGGTACCGCCCAAGGGTACGAGCGAAAACGCTAAATATTAGAACCCAATAATCATCTTGATTACAAAAGTTTTCATCAGCCTGAAATAATAAGCTATTAAAACAATATGTTTTTCAAATATTTGAATTAGGTTCAGGTATTATCTTCGTCTTGTGTTCTTCAAATTTTTACGTTGTATTTCAAATATTCACAAGGTTGTAGTTACAGACAAGGAATTAATTTAATCGACCAATATGCACCCATTCGTGATGATGCCCTAGGCGGGTACCCACGTCAGCTACCCAGCCTCTGGGAGCAGTCAAATTCTGCAGACTATCGGGGTGGGTAGCAGTCGTCTTGGCAAGCCAAGGCCCAAGATGGACTTTATGTACTACGAGTTATATTTTTAACAAACATTTGAACTCCTTGGAACTTAAATCTTAATGCAATATTCTGAGGGAGAGAAGGATCTCTCTGTATTTTAAGATAATAGTAACAATGTCTGTAGTATATACAGGAAAATATTGTAAGATGAGAACAGTTATCACATGAATTTCAAATTCTTGACGTGGTAGTCTTCGTGTCAGGTTATGACATGGCTATTATTTAAGGCTATCAGTTATATCAATACATCTAGAACAATTTCCTCCATTCATTCTTCAGTAGACTTGCGTTACAGTCTTAGAACATGCAATCATAGAGGGGAACTCGTCGTATTTACTCTCTGCGGGATATGTTTCTATATCGCCCATCCAACGTCCATTATCTAACTTTAATCTTCCAGAGTAGCATCCTCCCTCATGCTGAGCGAGGAAATTAGGAACAGATTAAGTAACAATAGCGATGCTGTGACTTCGCGGTGAAACCTCTCGGCTCTGCCGACGGAGAGCAGTTCTGCATGGTGTTTTTTTAACGTTATTATCAAACCAAGTTCCGTGGCTCAACAGCCCCAAGGGGCCATGGCCTACCAAGCGACCACTGCTCAAACCGAAGGTCTGCATATAAGGAGGCGTCGTGTGGTCAGCACGACGAATCCTCTCGACCGTTATTCTTGGCTTTCTAGACCGGGGCCGCCATCTCACCGTCAGATAGCTTCTCAATTGTAATCACGTAGGCTAAGTGGACCTCGAACCAGCCCTCAGGTACAGGTAAAAATCGCTGACCTGGCCGGGAATCGTACCCGGGGCCTCCGGGTAAGAGGGTTTTAAGGTGATTAGCCTCTTGAAAATGATCAAGGCTGCCACAAAGACAAAACATAACAAAGACAAATAATATGGTTATACAATTTCTGATACAAGATGGGAAAATAGCAGAAGGGATTAATGACAATAACACATTGTTACATAGGATATAAGTGATTTTGGAAAATCACGACTGCAGTTTCTTTTGATGGCGTGAAATTAAAATGCTTCCACGCGGTAGCTGAGGCCGTAAGATTATTATTATTGCTATTGGCTTTACGTTCCACTTATTACATTTTTATGGTTTTCGGAGACACCGAGTTTCCGGAATTTAGTCCAGTAGGAGATCTTTTACGTGTCAGTAAATTTACCGACCACGAGACTGACGTATTTGAGTACCTTCAAATACCACCGGACTGTGCCAGGATTGAACCTTCCTAGTTGGGGTCAGAAGGCCAGCGCCTCAACCGTCTGAGCCACTCAGTCCGACATTATTATTATTATTATTATTATTATTATTATTATTATTATTATTATTATTATTATTATTATCGCACCTACGTTCACTTGGTTTTATATAAATTCATCAGGATGCCGCAGTCAAACGTCTTTCAGTTGTCTTCAGTTATACATTTGCGTAACTGTGGTATTTTTATGTAGCCGACAGCCGACATGTTTAGAGACTTGAGACCAAAGATAAAAGATAAAAGATAAATAAAACTGTATATTTCAATGCCGAAAATGTTGTTTTTTGTAATAGGTATACACAGCACAGTAAGACACTCTTTGCAGCACAAAATGTTGTTTGAAGCCGCAAAAGAAGTATATACAAAGTATTTACAATTATAATTCTGTACTAATATACCGAGAGCCCCAGAATTTGTCTAGACACAATATAGAGCTCCGCCCGCAATATGTCATGTTGTTCATTAATGTCACCATGGTTGTACTTGCGAGTTTCGAGGTTATGAAATAATACATATGAGCTGTTCTGATAGTAGAATTTAATACGAGTAGGGTACTATATTAAAAACACTTGCAAATACATCACAAATAGAAATTGTATTACATTTGATTTTCACCACTTTGACAACCTTTTGAACTTATTGCGAACTGTTGATATCGAATCGTTAAGTTTATTTATCTTTTGTACCTGTGAAATCATTAATCCACTCCCGTAGGATAAACAATATTACGATTCACACACACACATATTGTTACAAGTTAGTACACCCTCATAAACCAGCAACAACTTCCACTACTAAGCACGTAGTTATGATTTCCCCTAATGATGTTGAGATGTAAGATTCATAGCAGACTTTCCGATCTACAACTAAAACGAAGTTCCTACTGGCTATAACAAACAGAATCAAGAAAATAGTATTAAAGTCATCGTTTAAGAATCAAGGAAGAGAAATGATATGTACGATTGAAGCAAGTAATTTTCACCTGAAAGCAATCATTCTATACTTTCATGGACGTGAGGTTAATTTTCCAGAGAATAAAACTCTAGATTGTATCATAGAGGAAAATGCAGGGAAGTACTATCGAAGAGTTTCGTTCTGTGCCTCTGTACGGGGTTTGACCATATTCCTTGATGTTATGTGCCATGCTATGTGTCCAATCTATTATTCCTTGCTTTCTAAGTTCCACGCCTTTCGTGTGTCCAGTATATTCCTATAGAGCTTCTTTAAAAGAAATTGCGTCAACAAATAAAACCTACCCGTATATCGCATATTATGACCTATTTTATTTTATTAAACCCTTGATGCCATAACTACCTCTACGATCCATCCGAGTGCCTCATGAACTTTAGTGCAAATTTTGGTACTGATCAGCTGTAGCGTGTAGCTTTGTGTAACGAACGAACAAACAAGCTTACGTTTGATTTTATAGATATACACTGACTGACAGAGCAAATGCAACACCAAGAAGGAGTGGTCAGAACTTTATGCCAATTGCAGGGTAGACTGACGTCACTGAGGTATGCTCATGATGTGAAATGCGCCGCTGTGCTGCGCACGTAGCGAACGATAAATGGGACACGGCGTTGGCGAATGGCCCACTTCGTACCGTGATTTCTCAGCCGACAGTCATTGTAGAACGTGTTGTCGTGTGCCACAGGACACGTGTATAGCTAAGAATGCCAGGCCGCCGTCAACGGAGGCATTTCCAGCAGACAGACGACTTTACGAGGGGTATGGTGATCGGGCTGAGAAGGGCAGGTTGGTCGCTTCGTCAAATCGCAGCCGATATCCATAGGGATGTGTCCACGGTGCAGCGCTTGTGGCGAAGATGGTTGGCGCAGGGACATGTGGCACGTGCGAGGGGTCCAGGCGCAGCCCGAGTGACGTCAGCACGCGAGGATCGGCGCATCCGCCGCCAAGCGGTGGCAGCCCCGCACGCCACGTCAACCGCCATTCTTCAGCATGTGCAAGACACCCTGGCTGTTCCAATATCGACCAGAACAATTTCCCGTCGATTGGTTGAAGGAGGCCTGCACTCCCGGCGTCCGCTCAGAAGACTACCATTGACTCCAGAGCATAGACGTGCACGCCTGGCATGGTGCCGGGCTAGAGCGACTTGGATGAGGGAATGGCGGAACGTCGTGTTCTCCGATGAGTCACGCTTCTGTTCTGTCAGTGATAGTCACCGCAGACGAGTGTGGCGTCAGCGTGGAGAAAGGTCAAATCCGGCAGTAACTGTGGAGCGCCCTACCGCTAGACAACGCGGCATCATGGTTTGGGGCGCTATTGCGTATGATTCCACGTCACCTCTAGTGCGTATTCAAGGCACGTTAAATGCCCACCGCTACGTGCAGCATGTGCTGCGGCCGGTGGCACTCCCGTACCTTCAGGGGCTGCCCAATGCTCTGTTTCAGCAGGATAATTCCCGCTCACACACTGCTCGCATCTCCCAAAAGGCTCTACGAAGTGTACAGATGCTTCCGTGGCCAGCGTACTCTCCGGATCTCTCACCAATCGAACACGTGTGGGATCTCATTGGACGCCGTTTGCAAACTCTGCCCCAGCCTTGTACGAACGACCAACTGTGGCAAATGGTTGACAGAGAATGGAGAACCATCCCTCAAGACACCATCCGCACTCTTATTGACTCTGTACCTCGACGTGTTTCTGCGTGCATCGCCGCTCGCGGTGGTCCTACATCCTACTGAGTCGATGCCGTGCGCATTGTGTAACCTGCATATCGGTTTGAAATAAACAACAATTATTCGTCCGTGCCGTCTCTGTTTTTTCCCCAACTTTCATCCCTTTCGAACTACTCCTCCTTGGTGTTGCATTGTCACTGTCAGTCAGTGTACCTGAACAGTCAAAATAGGTAGAAATCGAGATCTATAGTGTGTCTAGGCAAATTCTGGGGGTCTCGTTATATTAGTACAGAATTATAATTTATTGTTGTAGAGACTATAGATATACGTACCCTTCTACTAGCAGTGGCATAGGAATGTGTGAGTAACCTCGAGTTTTTAATGGAGTTACTACAGAAATACCTGGGGATAGAGGTGCCTCAAGTAAGCCGCTGGGAGAATCGGTTCCGTCCCACGAGTTCCATTCCCGTGAGTTCCGAAAACAAATTGCTTAGGAAAAACGTCCCATGAGTTCCTACCGCGTAGGCACGCCTGAGTAAATAAGCTAATGAGTCCCACTAGTTCCGAATGTCTCTGGAAAACCCAGCTGTCAGTTCTGAGGTTTGACCGGCTAATAATAATACAACGCCACCTTGAAGAGTTAATGGTCTTAACACCAGGTACCTAAGGGCTATTTTCAAGTCATTTGTGTTTGTGTCTTTGAGTGGAGCAGACAAACATTGAGTTCACAACTAGCATTAAACCAAATTTTGATATTTAATTGAGCCGTATCCGACCGGCCCATAATAATAATTGGAACATTATTTGACCAAATATGTGAAATTTATTAATAAAAGATACAGTCTAATATGTTAAAGCATCGTATCCCAAGATAGTTAATACCGGATGTTGAGCAAGACTGTAAGTCGCTGGATGTTGCTTCGTATTTCCGTATGACCGTGAGAAAGTAAGCGTACCCAAGCGCTGGCAAGGACCGACACGTGTATTAGATGCTGACCAAGCGAGATATTTCAGCCAATGGGAACTTAAGGATTTGGCAAACCTGGAGGCTACGCCGCGTCATATATTAATTCCAGGATGACCAACATGCTCTGTGGATAAAGTCAGTTTCTGTAGACAATCGGTTTTCCACAGTTTCTGAAGTTAGATATATTTGGAAATGTATTATAGAAATTGGTGGAAGAGATTTGCTAGTGTTTGGGCTGTGTTTTATAAATATATCACAATAAGTATTGTATCATCATACATGACGAACTCTCTGATTGGTGGTTGGTTCAGATACCCGGGAACCCCAACAATATTAGCGTCACCGAAGCCTCCTCAGTAATCCAAGCTCTGGAGAGCGTCACTCTGTAGTTGAAATTTGAGCAGTACGGATGTACTAACTCGGCACTCTGTAGCAAAAGTTTGAGCAGTACGGTTGTACTAACTCGGCACTCTGTAGCAAAAGTTTGAGCAGTACGGTTGTACTAACTCTGTGACTGGTGATTGTAATTAACGTGGCGTTATTCCAGAAATAGTAACTGGTTCTCATTGATGCTTCAAATTGTGCAGTCGTAATATTTACTGTGCTTTGACAGAGTTTACTTTTAATCGATAAAGACGGTGTAGTGACCGCTGAGTAACAAGTGTTGTAGAAACGTGCTAGTGTTTCACTATTTCGTGACGGGCGCGTATTCGCGTGGAACTTCCGTACCGAACCGTGGGCTGCTTTTTAAACTATTTTTTACCCTTTTAGTGAAGTGTGTTATATATATGTGAATCAGTGTGTTAGCTGATCTGGTAAAAGAAAGGGTATTTCGGCTCGCAGCATTAAGCAGCGAAGAGGTTATCAACTATAGTCTTCTGTGTTCCAGTGAATTGTTTTCCAGCAAGATGATGGATGCACCTGCAGAGGAAGGAAGCGCATTCCCACATGTTAAGGATGTGATTAACATGGTGTAGATCCCAAAATTAGTGGGGATGTAAGCTGCTATCCTGGTATCCCGAGAGTCATCATAAAGTAAGATGCACGTATCATATATGGCATGATATGTAAGTTATGTTAAGGTACTAGGGCAGTGTAGATAGAATTTTCAGTTTCATTTAAAGTAAGCCTGACGGCATGTATTTGTTTAATTTTGTCACTATGGTAGATTCGGATACGAGATTAATGCATGTTTATTTTATTTTCATTTTGCTTTATGATTAGATGTTTGGGAAAATGAGGGATTGATAGGATCAGTTATTGTTGTAAATATAGTACTTAGAGTAGGATATTCCGAGTTTTCCTTAAATATATGCTAGAAGGGCTAGATCGACAGGTTCATTTCTATATTACGTCAAACACGTATCAATTTATTTTATTTCGGTTATTCAGAGAGACAGGTATAGCTATTTTGCATGATGCATGGTTTTACAGAAGCTGCCAGAAGGAGCTGCAGAACGTCGTTGTTAAATTAAGATCTTTGAAGTTAAGTTGGATTCTGTTTGCCTGATGGTCTGCCAAGGACTCGAACAGCGTCTCGTTATGTGGAAAGGCCAGTAGGATTCATGAGGAATGATGAGATAATAATTGCTTGCTTAATTATGATGTATTGGTGCAGGCCGATTGTATGCTTGACAAGATAGAGAGAAATTATGCAGATGTGTGTGTCTGCTTAGCGTCTTCTGAGTATATTGTGATCAGAATGGACAGTGTTAATTCCAGACTATTGAGTCTGATGTTGTTAAATGGCCCAAGCATGCTAAGAAGCAATTAATATACGGGAGTTTCCGTGTAGTTGATGATGGGCGTTATCTCATGGCAAACTGATTCCTGGCCTGTGTTATCGGCATGTGTGAAAGAGACAGTATTTCCTTGTGGCGGCCTCGGGAGACAAAATTCAATCTTTAGCGTAGTGGAGTTCATTATTTCTTTACAGCTCGTAATCTACCCGGAAGTACATGACGGATGATCGCGCTGTTGAGCGCTCAAACGCAGCAGAAGGAGGCAATGTTGCCCATTGCTTTCTTCATGACATCAAGGATTATTTATATGTTTTTCTCTTACAGGATGGTTTTACCTTATTATTTTGTGATTGTATACCTTGTCTCGTTGTTTTTAAAGGGAACAGCCCGAGTGCTGATGTATTGTTGGTTCATCTAGTTCTGTCTAGATCTTTTGTAGTGAACCGGGATTCACATTAGAAGCAGTGTAGCATTTAAGACTTTACTCGATATCCGATGTATATATATATGTTTAGCTTGATTATTTGAATTATTGTAAATATAGTGTAGGATTTGCCCCTAGTATTTTGCATACCTTACATAGCGTCCGGTGCGTCTTAATTATTTTCTTTCCGTCGTAAATTTTCATATAATGTAACTTTGATTTTTCGGAAATAGTTTGATGGCTCTCGGGAGTAACTTAATTTTGAAACCGTATCGTTGGGATGCGATAGTGTGAAACTCCATACCGAAATACCTCATGGCAGTGTTTGCATACACTTGTTGCTATACAACATAAACATTGGATTTTGAGAAGATACTCAGTCTTGATTGATATAAATGTTCTTTGGTGAACTTGTTCCTTTTTATGTCAGATGTGTACATTATTCTATTAACGTCTTTAATTTCGATTTATTTCATTACTTTGAGTTCATTTTTTACAAGTTATTATTTTTTTTATTCAATTATTTTCGTGTGATTTGATCGGGGATATTTGTTAATAAATCCATCTTACCCCCTATGATTGTTTCTCATTCGTGTTATACCTCCATTTCCTGTCATTGATTGCTATTATAGTGTAGAACTTCGACTTTTATCCTGACCCAATCGACAACCAACCCACACTCTGCCCAACCCTGAGTTAGTCGGATGTTCATACAGGAATGGAGGCATCGTCCTAGAGGGTATTTACCCCTGGGTACGGTACATAATGGTTACCGTTTTTATAAGAAACGCGACAACAAATCAAGTGAAATGTGGATTTGTGCTGCAAAACTATGTGCCGGAAAAGTGATTTAAAAATCGGGAATTGATTAAAGAAGTGGACCATGATTGTTTTCATGATGTGGCCAGCGTTGAAGTGTTCAAAGCACCTTCCATGGCCAGGAAATGAGCTCGCGAGTAGAATAACACTTCAGTCTTACAGGTAAGGATGATTCACATTTCTTATTGCTTCTCTTTATTTATTTTTAAAGCTATTTTGTTAACCAAACACAGAAAATGAACACAGGGTTGTTGGACATTTGAGCCACTTTAAATTATTATATAAAATATAAGGCTACAATTAAAGCATGAATGATTAAATAATATAATATTTATCTTCATCTAATATGCTTAGGAATAATATCATCATGCTTAGGGATCTAATATGATTCATGTGATATGCTTACTTATTTAACAATTATTGTAATTTAACAATATTTTAATAATTAATTACATAATTACAAGCGGTAAAGTGAACCATTCTAACGTCATGTATTTTTTTTTTTTTTGCCAGATATACGACGAAGAATTCGTACACTTGCATCAGACAGTATACGAGTTAGTGACTCGAATGCCTCCGTTCCTAAGTTTAAAGAGTTCGTTGTACAGACAGCGGAGTAAAGCACAAGGAGTGCAGAAAGAACCAATGCATCGAGATGAAGTAAATTTCGCTCAAGAAACTCTATGTACGCCCGATGGCACAAACTTCTTATTGGCTGACGTCTGTGAAGGCGACAGATTATTGATATTTGTGAGCTCTAGAGGCAAAGAAATATTTTCTAAAAAGAACACTTCTTAATGGACGGGACATTTAAGAGTGTCGGTAAGCAGTTCTGTCAAGTGTACACCATTCATGTAGACTTGGGAAGCAACAAAGAGGAGATAAATGTAACGCCTGCTGTTTTCGCACTGCTTCCAAACAAGAACTAAGCCACTTATGTTCACCTCTTCAAAAAAAAATATTTGATGTAATACCTGATCGGTCACCTGAAATAGTAAACATGGATATTGAGGTTGGAACTATCAAAGCGATAGAAGAAGTATTTCCAAGAGTCCAAGTCGAAGGTTGTTTTTTCCACTTAAGCCAAAGTATTTGGAGAAAAGTGAAAGAAATTGGGCTTTCGGGTATGTATAAAACTATCCAGGATATCAGGAACACCATCCGGCTGTGTGCTCCACTTGCATTCCTCAAACCACATTCATAGCACGGCCCCGGACAATGAAAAGTTAATCGAGTTTTTTGATTACTTTGTCGAGCAATGGCTTGAAAACGTGCATATTCCGATTGAAATGTGGAATTGCTATGGGAAGATGCATAGAACGAATAACTCTGTAGAGGGTTGGAACCATAAGCTGAATTTGAAATGCGGAAAACCACATCACCGTGTAAGAGATTTGGTGTTGTGTTTGAAGAAGGAGTCTCAAAGCTCAGACGAAAACATTATGCGGGCAGAGTTGAAATTGCAAGCCACGAAAAGGAAAAGGAAATATGTTGCGATGGATGACACAATCCAAAGAGCAACTCAACAGTTTGAAGAGACCAGTGATTTGACAGTATTTTTAAGAAATGTTTATTTTGCTGGACATATTTATTAGAGTATAAAGAGAAGAATAATTCAGTTAAAAGATCAATTTGACGAAGCTACGTGCTGATTACTAAGTGACTTGTAAATAAGATAATAAACAGTTCAAATGCGAAGCGACATGCTGATACTATTTTAAGATCTTTGTAAATATAATTCAAAACTGATTATTTTGACGAAGGCACATGCTGATACAGATACTGACAAGGCGAAAGCTGCTTATGGGAGCTACCGGTCCACGGCGCCCGCCCCCCTCTGTTAGAGGAACCAATTCATTAAAGAGGGCGCTAACAATGGACCTTATTTGTTTCAGTAATAAACAAATTAATAAAATTTTTCTGTAGAAAACTACGGTTAAACTCGCTCAGGTAGTGTTCGGAACTGACGGGACTTACTCAGGTAGTGTATCTGGCAGATCGCTAATTCGCGAAAGGATTCGGAACTGGCGGGAATCGGAACTCATGGGAGGACACGGGGAGAATCGATCGAAGGATCTGTTAGAAGTGCAGCTTCCAAGTCTCATGGTTCTGTCACGTCAGGGAATACTGTGCTCATGGTATGGCTTGAGGCTCTACTGTTTACTTGTACTGCTTTTTTCCCAGCCTTGATCCTGTTTCTGATACATGCATATTCTTCGACGTGGCCCTTTCATTTTATTTTATTTTATTTTATTTTATTTTATTTTATTTTATTTTATTTTATTTTATTTTATTTTATTTTATTTTATTTTATTTTTATTTAACGTCCGGCAGTCAGAGCTGGCTGTGTCTGAGGACATGTACTGCTTACCTGCTCCAAGTATTTCGTTCTATTTAACGCCCATGACCA
Organism: Anabrus simplex; assembly: GCF_040414725.1. Classification (NCBI taxonomy): domain Eukaryota; kingdom Metazoa; phylum Arthropoda; class Insecta; order Orthoptera; family Tettigoniidae; genus Anabrus; species Anabrus simplex. The sequence continues at coordinate 1,486,175,302 of NC_090265.1, read as the reverse complement.
TTTGCGCTTCTGGGTGTGAGATGATGCTGTAGGGAGAGGATGTCAGGACGTAATCTACTCCTCTAGAATAACCCCAAGGGGTCTACTCAAGGCTTAACGTCTCCATCTGACGGATGAATCGCCATCAACAGCGTCATATACCCTCATGTCATATGAACTTTGGAGAGGTTTGGAATTGTATCCAGACTTTTGGCACGCAGTTTATTAATTAGAAGTTTTATACCACCACTTCTCCTACCCTGCTGGCCAGTGGGCATTAACGGGATTCAAACCGGTTAAGCACGGTGTCAGACCATAGAGACTGTACGCTTAAAGTTTTGCAGGGCATTTGTTTTAGTTTATAGAACAATACAGCCTTTTAATAAATCATTTTCTTATTAATTGTGTATTAAAATCCTAGCCCTAGCCATTAATGATTGTACCTAGTATAGTTAATAATACAGCGTTTTGGAAGGATGAATTTAAGAAATCCTTCGGTTTTCAATTAAGAAAGAAGCTGTCGAAAGTGAAACTAGCCCCATTTAAAGCAACAGTGACTGTGATGAGGTTAGAAACGATGGTAAACTTTCAAGATATTAGCATTTCTTTACTCGGGCTGAACCTAGGCTTATTGCGGTTGGTAACCAACCGTGTTCTAGTTCACAAAGCGAGACATCGCTAGCAGCAGTGCCGGATCTACAATACTTGGACACCCCACCCTCCTGTCAAAATAAAAGACGCCCTACACTGGAAGAACTTTGTTGTCAAATGAAGTAAGTATCAAATAACTTGGCTAATGCTTCGTAATAATTCAAAATCCAGAATCTGACCTTGCAGGATGGTGAGGTACTATTCAGGCTATCACCTTGGCCAACCTTAGCCCCATTTATTTACACAGGTTCGAAAGAGTGGAAATATTACGTCGGCGCAGTTTGTCAAAGAGCCTTCGCGTACACCGAATTCATGATGCCAAGAACCACTTAACATAGATTTCCTTATATCAATCAACAACAAGCAATATATTAGATTTTAAGCCCTACTTGCAGCGGCAAAATAGTTTCTTGCCGTGATCGGAGATAAACGCTTATAGGAGAAACTAACGATTCCTATGATACTTCTCCCAGTGACGTTCATGGAATGTGAAAGAAAGAAACTTAAGAATTACAAGTTTACCTCTAGGACAATATAAAAATAAATTGCCTTGATTACTCAAAGATGGTCGTCAAATTACTGGAAGACTGAAAGGCGTTTCGTCCTTCGTCCGCTTTAGTTACACATGGTTAACCTTCCGCTCCACGAGGCAAAATGGTCGGATGGCGTCCATCTTTTATTCCTGACGGTCAAAGTAAATGAAATGTGTTGTTTCTGTACTTCTGACTGATAGGTGTCGTGATCTGAAAATTAATTCATGACTTATATGAAGAAATGAAGACAAACTTGCAAAGTTATTGAAGTAATGAACATTTGAAGTCCATTACTGCACTGCTCTGTATTATAATACTAACTCGTTCTAGCCGGATTCCACACAAATAAGATGGTACGAATTTAAGTTTAGTGCACCCTATGTACCTTGGGGGTTAAAAGAAGGGAAATCCGGGGTAACTGATGAACATTCTAATAAACAACACTTCTTATTCTGTTTTCTACGGTAGCAGAGGAAATATTAAGCTACAGGGATTCATAATAATAATTGTGTCAGAAAACTCCTAACAGAGTAGAAAAATGCAACTGTTGAAATGGTGATCATAACCACGGGGTCTCCAGTGTTTCATTTTAAAAGTTCCGCGTGCCTTGGATGGGATTCGAACCGTGGTCGCCTTGATAAGAAGGCAGTGAGTAAGTCACATATCTATCATGCTTCATGGTAAACAGATAACTCTTCGATGGTGTCATCATTTAAGCCTAAAGGTGCCTAATACGAAATATCCGGAGTTGAAGACGGAATCACAAGAAAGAAAAAAGGAATTTAAACAGAAAATGGAAAAGAGAAGAGAATTGCAGAGTACAGTCCACAACGCGATTCACATATGAAAAGCTCCGAATTTACAAGAATTACGACAAACATGCCAGCACTTTGGAGGCAGATCGCAGCATTGACATGCTAACCAGCAGACTAAGCGCCGAGCTGCGAGGGAACCAGGTGGTGGTGCTGGTGATTAATTGAAGGGTGCGGCCGAACTACGGGACAAGCGCCACTGAGCACTTTCTGCAGGAGAGGCAAAAGTAAATAGGTGAAAAGACTTCAGCTCATGCTGCTTGCACCTAGGGCTGACTGTGCACGTGTCCCGTTGTTCCATTCTACTTCACAAGGCTTGAGAAGTACTTTCTCACATGATAAGCACGATCTAACATGCTAGATTGTGAAACCTCTCGTTAGTTTGAATGAATTATGCCTCGTGAAGTGTCGTATTATTAGTCAAATATAACTCATGATTTCTTTGTACGTGTTCCCACCTCTGCTAATGGGAGGGAGCAGCTTGATCTGTGTGCGTATAATCGAAGAAATAATATAGTTACGTTAGAACGTTTTTTAGTTAAGTACGTAAGTAACCATTGTGTTTACGGGTTACTATATTAGATATGTACCATACAGCCGCGAAAATTATTAATAAGTAGAAGTAGAACAACTTACCATAGTCGGCGCAATTTTAGCAGGAACTTCAACACCTCTCATCGAAACGTACGATTGTCGAGGATCCCGCTGTCGTTTCCTGTTATTACAAGTCCCGAGGATTGATAGGCCTTTTACGTGTTTTATTTAGGCGCCTTTCATCATTTTGCAATAGTTTCACGCCATCCAGCATACTTAGGCACCGAACAGGAATGACTTGAATAAATATTGGGAAAGCAAACGTGTTAGACTCGGGAGGAAGGAAAGCCCAGGCCGGTTAGCGGGGACTTCATGAAACGACACGTGTCCCGTTGTTCCATTAGGCACAAAATACGGTTCGTTTAAATAAGTCGAGCCTGCCTCATTTTCTATTGGATTTCCGCTTTAACAGACTACGATGATCTTGATGAGCTACTGAAATTTCTACTTTGATCAAATTGTCGCTTGTCCCATTGTTCGGCCGCACCCATCAATTTGCTCCGTTATTTCTAGAGTACGCAAAAATGTGTACTCGGCAGAAGTTGTTTAAATAAACAGATATTTTACATGATGTCTTTAGATTTTATAGAAAATTAATAATATATGAGATATTGGTTACTTCACAAGCCAAAGTGTTAAGCTAGGCTACCGCAGTATAGGTAGCGTTGTTACAACTGAGGTAAACAGACATCTCTTCGATAGTGTCATCATTTAAGCCTAAAGATGTCTAATTAAATACGAAATATCCGGAGTTGAAGACGGAATCATAAGAAACAATTAAGATAGGAGTCCGACAAGGGGATGGTCTGTCGCCAATATTATTTAACCTAGTTTTGGATGAAGTGGTGAAGCAGTGGAGACAGTTGAATAGAACCATGGGAATTGAAGGTGTATAGATTGGATATAAGATCAAAAATAATGTCATAGTGGATTGCCTTGCCTTCGCAGATGATATGTGTTGTTACATGAGCAGGAAGAACACGCGAAGTTGGCACTAGCAAATCTAGCTGAGACTGCAGCAAAGGTTGGTCTAAAACTAGCCTACAACAAGACGAAGGTACTGAATACGAAGACCGATTGGAATGTAAAATGCCAAGTGGTAGATAGACTCGACAGCTTCCGGTAGCTAGGTGAGAACATCACGGGTAAAGTACAAAGTAACAAAAGTACCACAGAGAGAGCTCAACTGCTGCTGAAATTACGATATGCAGCCATGACTACATATGGAAAGAAGAACCTCTTGAGGAACGCCAAACTGCAACACTACATGATAACCTTCAGGAATCCTGCATTATATGCAACTCAAACGCTGACATTGGGCACGAGAGCATGCATATAATTGGAGAAGGAGGAAAGAAGAATCTTGAGACATATATGGGGCACCAGGAAGCAAGGTGAAATCTCGGTACGCAGATCAATGCAGGAACTATATGCGAGTATAGAACCAATCTTCGAGTGTGATAGCAAAGAGAAGGTTAGGATTTGTTGGACATCTCATGAGGATGGATGACAGTAGGCTGACGAGGAAGATATGGAATGCAACCTGCTTAACTGGAAATAAGTGGATGAAGGAAGGCAGAGAAGATTGGGAGACTATTAGCATAAAGGAAAAATATCATCTGATGACAGTACAGGATAGGTTCCAATACAAAAGGCTCGTGCAAGGTCCCAGATGGACGGACACCAGGATTCAGATTCAGATCACGGAAGCAGGGAGAAAGGGGAGGAGTGAGAGAATGAAGAGGTATTGGGAAGAAAGAATACGTGCCGAAAAAGTCACTCGTGATCCTCAGGGGTCGTAACGAACTGAATAGAATATGAGATATTACGCTGACCATACTGTGGACAAAACAACAAAACCATCCTTGCATACCGGCGTCGCCGTGGACACCCCTGGGTAAGTCATCTTACTGAATTTCGAGAAGGCATATGATTCAGTAGACAGACAGACCCTTTTCTCCACCTTATAGGAACTAGGCCTAGATGAGAAAACCTCCGGACTAATCCAGGCTACTCTGAGGAATACCACCGTCAAAGTCAAGTTTAGAAGTGACCTCTCCGAAAGCTTACCCGTCTAAAGGGAAGTGAGACAAGGTGATGACTTCTCTTGCATCCTATTCAACTGTGTACTAGAGAAGATTATCAGACAATGGACTGCCACACTGCGATCTGGAAATGCAGTACAGATTGGATACAGGAAATACAGTATATCCTACCTAGGCTTTGCTGGCGACCTTACCTTTTCAGCCAGTAATATATAGGAGGCTACTCACAAACTGCAGAACCTTCACAACGTGGCAGCTAAGACCGGTTTCAATGTCAGCATTCTAAAAACTGAGTTCATGACTAACATTTAGGAGAGCCCCACCTACAATCCCAATGAAGGCACCGCCATTCGTAAAGTCCCCGCAGTCAATCACTCTGGAGAGTTGATATCAGCCAACGATAGTGTAACATCGGCAATATACAGCAGCTGTGCCGAGTTAGAGAGGGTCTACCACTCCTGCAAGAGCATTTACACATCCAAATACCTTTCCAGGAACCTTAAACACTACAACTCAGTAATAAGGACCTCTGTGCTCTGTGCCTCCGAAAGTCTCTTGACGACCAGTTAGGGCCCACTCAGGAAAACAGAGCTCAAGGAGCGGAAGATAATAGGGTCGATAAGAGAAAAGGATGGCACTTACAGGATCAGGCACAACAATGAGTTCTGTGATCATTAGGAAGACATAATTACTTTCATGTGCAACAGACGACAAGCTTTCTACGGCCACTTCACTCGCATGGACCCCTGCAGCCTCACGAACAAGATCTTCAGCACAACAGGTAGAGGGAAAGCTACACAACCAAAGGAATGGATTAGCTCAGTGAGTTGGACCTTGAACAGTTAGAAATTCCACTAAACACCATACAGGAACAATCCCATTTCTGGCGGATTACTATCCAGTGTGTGTTTTTTTTTTTTTTTTTTTTTTTTTTGTATGTCTCACGACCACGCCGAAGTGGACAGAGGTGTGGAAGCTGTCCCACAACCAAAAAATGAAAGCTTTCTGTGCCAAGAATAAACAGAATTTCCATATAAAGAGTCAAAACGAACCCCGTGGTCCTAAGTAAGCTCACACCAAATGGTAATAATAATCAGTAATTCGTCGTTAGTACACTAACACAATTCTCTAACAAACTGTAACAAGCTGTGTATTCATAGTATTAGTGTGGGAGTTACATTGTCCGACTCACTGGGTGAAATCGGTTCAGAGAGCACTGGAGTCGATTCCCGGTCGGGACAAGGATTCTTTTGGTTCGGGGACTGGATGTGTTTGGGTTTATTCCAATACATACACATCACACTATGAAACACCCAACAGACACGCAATAGTGAATATATCCCTCCACATAGGGTAGGCATCAGGAAAGGCATCCGGCCGTAAAACTCGGCTGAATCCATACAGAGTGCCGATCACAGATAACTGGAAAAAAACAAGAAAGAATTAGAAGTAAGTAAGTAGTCCGTCCCCGTGGTGTACGGGGCAACGCGTCCGCCTGCCACCCGACTGCTCCGGGTTAGATTCCCGGCCGGGTCAGGTCAGGTCCGGCGTTTTTAATTGTAATGACTAATATCCCTGGCCTGGGGGCTGGGTGTTTGTGACGTCCTTAATCTTCCTTTCCTCACAACATTCCACACTACCACCATTCCAATTACACACAGGTTCATGCAATACGGTGCCAGTAGGGCAAAAGATCCACATGGGTCGACGCCCCGAACAAATAGCATTAAAAAAGTAAGTAAGTAAATATGCATTGAAATATCTATATGTGAAACATAATTTAGAAATATATATACCTAGGTAGCATTATTATACTTGGCATATACAGTTCATGAAGAGCTTTAGTCTGCCAAGACATCTGCTACCCAGTCAGATGGCTTGTGTCACTTGGTCAGTCGTATTACTTGGCTTTCTTGACCAAGAGTACGCTGTCTCTCATACCAAAGCCTCCTCAGGTGGTCGAACGAAGGTGAATGACTCTCATTTCAGTCGTAGATAATAAAACCCTTGGACTGGCTGGGCATCGAACCCGTGGCCTCTGGGTAAAAGGAAGGTATGCTGGCTCTGCGCCATCACTGGAAATAGAAGTGTGTGTCAAAATAGTCCGTTGTAAGGCTTGAACATCGTGTGTGTGTCTGTATGTGTGTGTGATTCAAATTCTAATCTATTTTTCATTGGAACGAAACGTTGAAGTGTATCTTCAGTGGAAGCCAAGGGGGAGGAAAGCGTGTCAGATCACCCACAACGACACCTATTCTGTATTAGAAAGTCCAGAAACATGACTTCCACTTCTGACTGTTGAACATGGAGCGAATTCTTCAACATTGGTATCTTTAACTTTCACATCTCCGGAAACTCATTGCGTATTGTATCATTGCGTTGCTCTTTACTTTCGTTTTATTCTGCCTTCACTTGACTTCAGTACCTTTAAATTTCACCACGGCTTACGTTTAGGTTCGTTGCAGGTGTATTATCGTCAGTGTGAAAATTAACGTCATAGTAGTATTTTTTTTCTCCTTTCCCAGAGAAGTAGACGAAAAGTTGAGGTTTAGCAGTAATGTTATGAGACATGTTACTCCAGGAGTAATGAATAATGTGGATAAAGACTGCGAAAATATAGAAGACATTGTTCAAATATTCTGTTCGAAAGACATGATTCCTTTTGACCCTGTGAAAAAAGTCTACTTATTGTCAAAATTAACCTACGTTTGCAGCACGGCTTCCGTTCCCTAAGCAATCATATGAGATTAAATCTACTTATAGCTTAACATTATCGTACTAAGTGATCAATAATAGCTTTACCTGCGTTAAGTTCTCCCTGTATACTGGATGTATAATAGCTCAAAGTTCTATGCACACATTATTAGAATGTATGTTTTTCATTTCACTATCACTCATCTTAATACTATGGAAATTGTGCAGGCCTCTTTATTGTGTTGTCTATCATGTGCTGAAAGTTAAATACATATTCTTTATCCTGAGATACATAATGCAAGAGAACACACGATATAATATCAAACATGCAAAATCTACTTCGTAAACCAGAGATTATTTATGATTAACTTTTATGTTGGCCAAACACGAAATATTCAAAGTAAACGGTATTACCTGCCAACTTAATGTATAACATTTGCAACTAACTACATAGGCCTTATTCAACATTTCTACGCCTAAGTAGTTTATGCGGCACAAGCCTGCAGTGAAGATGACGGAAAAGCAAGGTATTGCACCTAATTCAAAGGCTATAAATTACTTGTTATCATGAAACAATGCAGTGCTTTCATGCATTCGTAAGGTATTCTTGCATTATTATTATTATATGACAATGATTGTTGTGTATTTTACGAGAAGCCTTTGTGAGTAGATTTCCTGACACAATTGAAGTACCCATATTCAGGTCAATATTTCGCCTCTCTGGCGTCTCTTAAAAATCTACAACAATTTAAATAAATATCAGTTATAAACGTGATGTTTTCGGGAGACGATTATTCTTTCTCTTTCTTGTTTATCGCCGTTGGATCTTTGGACGCAGTCTCGTAATCGCTTTACGTCTTTACGGCTTTCGGAGCCGCCGAGCTGCAGGAAATTTTTATCCTGCAGGAGTTCTCTTTTGTGCCGGTAAATCACCGAATACCGAGACGAGACTGGCATATTTTATCACCTTCCATTGCCATTGGTCATACTTGGATCAAATTATTTAATTTGGACTCAGAGAGACAGATTTAATAGCCAAATGGAAACTCGAAATTCGTACCACTACCAGTACCACCAGCAGCTGCCGCATTGGTTCAGATCTTCTGAGTTACATCGTCTTTCACGCGGCTATAGCTTAACTTGACATTACTTCCATTTAGTCACGTCAGGTTTGTGTTTTACATCTATCCTTTTCAACTTTCCTTCATTAGCTCTTGTCTTCCGATTCCATTTATATAAGGCTTGCGGGACTTCTAAGGTCCTTCATTTTTCTACATTTTCAGAGTATCTCCTTTTCTTTATACAGTAAATTCATTATTCCTCTTCTTTCATTTAGTATCACAACCACTACGTTCACTACCTCTTCCACCACAACCATCACCTCTTCCACCATCTCTTCTTGTTCACTTAAAGTTTAGCGTTCTTTCATTTGATTCGGGTTCAGTTTTCGACTTCGAAAAATGTACTCAACCACATCTACTTCACACTGTACATAGTAATTTCACTCTCCGCTGTCACTGAAACCATTTTCAAGGCTTCACTTTCAGGTAAACGCCAAAATAGTATCCACAACCTTCTGTCTCCCAATAGTAGTCCCAGTTAATAATGAACAACTTCAGAAATACTACTTACATCGGCCATACAAACTTCGAGATGTACGAAGTACTGTTCTTAGGCCTGCTTCCATGTTGCACGAAGTCCCTTACATGACCAACAGTAAGTAACATGAAAATAACAACTAATTACAATGTTCCGAAATACTTCCCACAGAGGGGCTTCATTATGCCTGTCAGTCACAAAGAGTGTACAGTACTTACAATGTTTACTTGCCTTAATAATTTAAATAACGAATACTAGTCGTATGACCGTGGTGGACATATGGCTCAAGGAATGAGAAGGGAACAGGAGGAGGGATCAACGGGGAAAGACCTGAGAGTTCAATCCAAATGAGCCTAGGCAAACATACTACAGTTTTCCAAGCTGAAGTGATAGCCATCATTACATGAATTGAGGCAAACCTCGAAATGAACTGCAGGGATAAGAACATTTTCATATTTACAGATAGCCAAGCAGCAATTAAGGCACTTGAAGCTGTCCGGGTTACATCCAAAATTTCTTGGTATTGCCATACACTTCTCCTGAAGCTCTCAGAGTACAATGTTTTTAAAATAATATGGGTACTTGGGCATGCAGGCATAGAAGGTAATGAAAAAGCAGATAAACTGGCAAGAAAAGGGTCAGAAACACCTTTTGTGGGCCCAGAACCAGTATGTGGGATCTCTTATAGACAAGCCCGCTTCTACATAGGTAAATGGGTACAAAAGAAACAAATGGGAAAACTGGAAAATTGCTCCAGGATGCAGGCTTTCGAAAGAACTAATGAAGAGCCCAAACAAGAAGCATATTAAGGAACTGCTGGAACTCAGCAGAGAAAATATAAGATGGGTAGTAGGACTGCTGACTGAACACTGCCATCTTACAAAGCACCTACAATGAATTGGAGCAATAAGAGAAAAAATATGTAGGAAATGCAACGATGCGGAAGAATCATCTGAATACATACTCTATGAATATGAGGCACTGGGAAGAATTAAAATCCCCACACTGGAATTACCTGGTGAAGAGGGAGGAAACATCCGAGAAGACACAATAAGGAGACCTGTAACTTTTTGAAGGGAGTAGGTATAAGTAGGTGGGGATGAAGAAAAACACATGGTAGCAAAAGACCTTTGAGGTCGACGCTGAAAGAAACTTTTAAAAAGGCCCCATGAATAAAGGAGGAAGAAAAAGAAGAATATGAAAAAGAAGTCGGACGACCGCAATTTATAACATAAGAAGTAAGATTTAAAGATATTTTGTTCAATTAAGAGCACGAAACATGTTATTCTATAAAATATTTTAACGTAGCAGATACGATGTGGTATTTACTCGTTATAAGTTTGAGATGTAGGTTTAACCGCCAATTACTCCAATTCAGGAACTTAAGTTTTGACTTTATTCAGAGTCATCCTAATCCTACAAATGCAACAGAAAAATATGTTAAGTTTTGCTTACGTATCATAGTACAGATTCCGTGTAACTAGTGTTACAAAATAAAGGTACATTACAGTACAGTATTTAAAAAAAGAATAACAGTTAAAAACAGCTGGACATGTCGTCTACGGTGTGAAGGTTTGTCGTTAACACAAGGTACCGACAAAGGAAAATCGGGTAGCGGAAGTAAGCTAACGGGTGGAACTGTCATTTATTCATCCCAGAGTGGTCGACAAAGGAAGTTTGTTCATCTACACGCGATTCTTTCATATATTTTTTTAACACAATTTAGTATTTCTTCTAAATAATTTTAAATGTTGTGTTTGGTTTCAATACGAAGAATTTACTATTATTTAGCTTATTTCCGCAGCCCCATTTTTCTTTGTCAGAACCTTATGTTGATGTCAAAGTTTCACACTGCAGATGGTACGTGAAGCTGTTCTTTTTAATATTTTAATATACCTCAGTTTTACATCTGCCTCATGGCACAGGCCACAGCAAAGTGTAACTTCCACCGATGCCCCAGTCTCATTCATGGTTGTGACAGTATGGAAGCTACTGAGGTATGGGTGGTGCTGAGTAATGACAGCTGGAGCACGACTAGTGTATCTGAGTGTTATAACAGATGCTACTTAATGGGCTGGTCATGCTGCAATAGCGCTTTCTGGTCCAGTGAGGAAAGCAATGGTAAACTACCTCACTCCTCATCCTACCTGGTATGCCTCATTTTCGCACCGTCATCGGTAATTGTGGTTTCACTATAACCACATAACCTTTGAATCTATGAATCACTACTAATCTGCATTTAGGGCAGTCGCCCAGGTGGCAGATTCCCTTTCTGTTGTTTTCCTATCCTTTTCTTAAATGATTGCAAAGAAATTGGAAATTTATTGAACATCTCCCTTGGAAAGTTATTCCAATCCCTAACTCCCCTTCCTATAAACGAATATTTGCCCCAAATTGTCCTCTTGAATTCCAACTTTATCTTCATATTGTGATCTTTCCGGCTTTTAAAAACACCACTCAAACTTATTCGTCTACTGACGTCATTCCACGCTCTCTCTCCACTGACAGCTCGGAACATGCCACTTAGTCGAGCAGCTCGTCTCCTTTCTCTCAGGTCTTCCCAGCCCAAACTTTGCAACATTTTTGTAACGCTACTCTTTTGTCGGAAATCACCCAGAACAAAAATAGCTACTATTCTTTGGATTTTTTCCAGTTCTTGAATCAAGCAATCCTGATGAGAGTCCCATACACTGGAACCATACTCTATTTGGAATCTTACCAGAGACTTATATGCCCTCTCCTTTACATACTTACTACAACCCCTAAGTACCCTCATAACCATGTGCAGAGATCTGTACCCTGTTGGTACCATTTGAAGATCCAACCAGCCTTCGGGGTGATGACGTAACATACTTTAGTTTGTAGTACTAGATATACAGAATCTGTACTTATGATCTGTGACAAAAACTTATCACGCGTTTCTGTTGTATTCATAGGCTGAGTGTGACTCGAAATGAAGTTCAAACGCAAGTTCCTACATTGGAGTAATTTGTGGTAAAATTACTTCTGAAACTTATCATAATGTTATTCTATGTTTAAGAACGTATTTGTATCAGTTTTTACTGCCTTAAATTTTACTTTGTATTAATAATAATAATAATAATAATAATAATAATAATAATAATAATAATAATAATAATAATAATAATAATAATAATAATAATAATAATAATAAGCTCACTATGTGGAACAGTGGTAAAGTGTCGGTCTCTATATTATCTCAAGATCACGGGTTCAAATTCGGCAGATGTACTGTAGTCGGATTTTTGTAGGGCGAAAAGAAATCCATTTGGCACACGTCTTATGATGTCGGCATGTAAAAGATGTCTGCTGATACATTTGGTATTTACCCGACAAAATTTATTAAAAATCTCGGCCATAGAAGCCCAAGAGTGGTGTGGTTTACTTTCTATCTGGTTGAGTAACACGGATTGTCTAAATTGACGCGCAAGCAGCTTGAACTGTGTAAATTAATAATAATAATAATAATAATAATGGTTATGAAAATGAAAATCCACAGCCTGTTTCCGGTCATTCGACTGGGTAAAGAATGGAATGACTCAAGCCTCCAATCCAGCGGCGAGGATAGGAATTGTACCGGATGCCGAAGTCTGTTGCACTCCACTGGGGCAATGATTAATACTGACAGATGAAATGAAATTATTTTGGAGAATGTTGCTGTAGGAAAAATGACAGGGAATATCGGAGGACCCGGAGAAAAACCTGTCCCGCTCTGCTTTGTCCAGCACAAATCTCACATTGAGTGATCGGGATTTGAACCATGGAACCCAGCGGTGAGAGGTCGGCGCGCTGTCGCCTGAGCCTCGGAGGCTTCAATAAAAATAAAAATAAATAATAATAATAATAATAATAATAATAATAATAATAATAATAATAATAATAATAATAATAATAATAATAATAATAATAATAATAATAATGTTGCGTGCCAGCCCCGTTGTAGCCCCTTTCGGCACTTCCGGCAGGGGGCAAGTGACTCACACGACCTGGGATCTCACAGGCGGCTTGTAGGGTGGGGCCGGTCTTTCCATGTATTGTTCTAGTCGGCCGGCTTACCTGTGAGTTTCTTGGAGATTCAACGGGAATGTTCTGCCTCTAGGGACATCGCGAAATTTCTGGGTCAAATCACGCGAGCTATAAAAAGGGAGGCTAGCCGCGGACAGTCAGTCAGTGTTTGTGTTGGACTCGGAGTGACCGGATCATCCTGGTATTTTAGTTTAGATCTAATTCTAAGTGTCGGCATGTGAAAGGGATACTTACTATCGTGAGATCAACTGCGAACTCTGTGATACAGGACATAACCAACCAGCACAAGAAAGTCTAATGGTATGGCTGAGAAATTCGTTACGTCCGGATCATCCCGGTATTTTTGTTTAGATCTAATTGTAAGTGTCGGAATGTGAAAGGGATACTTACTATCGTGAGATCAACTGCGAACTGTCTGAAGTAGGAGATTACCAACCAGCTATAGAAAGTACAGTATAATGGTATGGATGAGAAAATTGTGACGTTGTCCATGTTACACTCCAATATCTGTACACCATCTGACTGGCCGGATAAAGACCACATGTTTAGTTCTATGAAGTGTTTTTTACTGTGATTTATGTATTTAATGCCCTTTCTATGTTTAGTTTCAACTTAACGACAATGGAAGTATTATTATACAATTATCCTGTATCTACCCAGGACATAACTTTCTGTTTTCTTGCGGAGATGTCATAGGAAAGACCCCTCAGTCATCACCCATTGTTCTAAGAGCTGTAGTACCGAAAGTAACTTCGTCTTGTACTCCTTTTGTGCACGTTTTCTTTATTACGCCTCCCCAGTTTCTTGAAAACGTGTTGCTGGCTTCCTTTATATACAGCCAGCCGGATAGCAACAGCAGATGCCAGCTCGTGTGTGTATTGTGGACTGGGAGAAATAGTAGGCAAACCTTAAAAGAGCTTTATTGCACTGCAGGCAATCTTCTAAGTTCTGCATATACATAGTGGAACTGAATAATCGCTGTAGTGAAGGATTTAGGTATATATTAAGTATATTACAGGAATTTATCTATAAAGGCGAAATACCACTTACTCACCTCGATATCGCAGGGACCATCAAACCGATGAGATTGAAATTTGGTACAGACGTTTCTCTTAGGCCATAAGAAACATTTTCATATGCTTAGTTTCAACTTAACGACAATGGAAAAATATAAGCGGGTAAAAACTCTAAAAGTAAGCAGTGTTTTGGAGCGATAGTTTGCGGCTTGCTACAGTGCTTATTTTTAGACCACTTGGTAGTGACCGTATCTCTTGCCATGGCCTTTTCTGTGTTGCGACAGGCAGAAGACCCTCGTAAAAAGAATGGGCAATTTTGTAGACCGCTAATAGGTTTTTCTTCAAGGTAGAAAATACAACTCAAATTTGACTTCGTTGAGGAAGTGTTTTTCGTAGATTTATGTGACAGCTATCCGTTTTATTGCGATGGTTTTTAATCTTCTGCTGAGTAGTGATGCGTGTTCGAATGGCCTGTTAATTTACAGTCCTTCATTTTCCACAAATTTAGACAAATTCAGAACTGCAGTCAGTCAATCGCTGTCTTTCTGTTCCTAAGACAGTATGTTGCGATAACTCCTAGTATGGTACGTTATCCAAGACATGGACAGCTATATCTCCCGATACTTACAGCCTCTCCTACACATTGACCAACAATTACTGACGACAGTATTGATGTCGACATTGGGATCCTTGAGTTTAACTCCAGTGGATCCACTATTACAATATATACTAACTGCGTGAACAGTTTTAAACACTGAATACCATCCATTCTGGTACAAGGATCCTAAGTTCTAAAGAATTGGATAATTGGACAATTATTGGGTGAAATGGAAATGGTATACAGATAGGTCATGATACAAAAACGAAAATTTAAAGAAATGATCTTTTTTTTTTTGCTAGTTGTTTTACGTTATACCGGCAGAGATAGGTCTTATGGCGACGATGGGATAGGAAAGGCCTAGGAATGGGAAGGAAGCGGCCGAGGCCTTAATTAAGGTACAGTCCCAGCATTTGCCTGGTGTGAAAATGGGAAACCACGGAAAACCGTCTTCAGGGCTGCCGACAGTGGGATTCGAACCCACTATCTCTCGAATGCAAGCTCACAGCTGCGCGCCTCTAAACGCACGGCCAACTCGCCTGGTGGATAGGATGTCCTTGGGTTACACTCTTCAGTTGAGTATTGTTACTTTTATTTTGAAACTTAGTAAAAGAGTGCATTTACATCTGTCACGCAGACGAATGCGCTAGGTACCGCTAGTGTAACAATAATGAAAAATACTTTTTTTTGCGTTTCTGGTCAGCACGTTATATTTTCGTCGTCTGCATGATTTTAGCATTTAATTTGATTTACTGTGTGTAATTACTGTTTAATTACTATTTATACATTTTTTATTGTCCTTGCTTCCCTTACAAAATAGCCACGATTGACGAAGCTTATAACACTGTATAGAAAGGTTATAGTGGGTAGTATTAATTGAAATATTTTTAAAATGTTGAAAATGAAACCTAGAAGCCACAAAGGAAACGAACGCATTTTGCCATGAAAGATGGAATACAATATATCTGAAAACCAATGTGCAAATGAACAATCTGCACTAGAAAATAAATTAGAAAATATAAACCAATTAAAGAGAGTACAAAATGGGAGAATCATAACATATCTTCTAAACACATTTAAAAATAAACATTAATCATGTAAATGTTGATAGAGTGGAAGTACTTCATCCCTGTCAACACCTAGATGTTTATAAAAGGAAAGATCTTCATTGGGGTAATAACATTAACGGGATTGTAATTAAATGTTACAGATCTATTCATATCATTAGGAGGGTGTCCAACCCGTTGGCTGAATGGTCAGTGTACTGGCTTTCGGTTCAGAGGGTCCCAGGTTCGATTCCCGGCCGGGTCGGGGTTTTAACCTTAATTGGTTAATTGCAATGGCTCGGGGACTGGGTGTTTGTGCTGTCCCCAACATCCCTACAACTCACACACCACGTATAACACTATTCTCGACCACAATAACACGCAGTCACCTACACATGGTAGATGCCGCCCAACTTCACCGGAGGGTCTGCCCTACAAGGGCTGCACTCGGCTAGAAATAGCCACACGGAATTATTATTATTATTAGGAGGGTATTTATGGGCTGTAGTAAGGATGTAAAGGAGAGGGTGTTTAACTTACTAGTAAGGTGTCAATTAGAGTATGCTTCCAGTGTACGGGATTGATTATTAATCCGAGAACTGGAAAAGATCCAGAGGAAAGCAGCACGATTTAATCTTGGGAGATTTCCGACAAAAGAGTAGAGTTACGAAAATGTTGCAAAATTTGGACTGGCAAGACTTGAGAGTGGGGACGATGACCTAGATGTTAGGCCCCTTTAAACAACAAGCAAGTCTTGAGAGTAAGGAGACGTGTTGCTCGATTAAGCGGTATGTTCCGAGCTTTCAGCAAGGAGGTGGCGTGCAATGGTATCAGTAGACGAATAAGCTTGAATGGAGCTTTTAAAAATAGAATATAAAGTTTGGATTTAAGAGGACAATTTGGGGCAATATATTCTTTTACAGGAAGAGGTATTAAAAGATTGGAATACTTTACCAACGAAGAGGTTCGATAAATATCCAACTCTTTGAAATCATTTAAGAAAAGGATAGGAGTAAACAACCATTTGGGCGACAGCTATGATTGCTGATCATTGGTTGGTTGGTTGGTTGGTTGGTTGGTTGGTTGGTTGGTTGGTTGGTTGGTTGGTTGGTTGGTTGGTTGGTTGGTTGGTTGGTTGGTTGGTTGGTTGGTTGGTTGGTTGGTTGGTTGGTTGGTTGGTTGGTTGGTTGGTTGGTTGGTTGGTTGGTTGGTTGGTTGGTTGGTTGGTTGGTTGGTTGGTTGGTTGGTTGGTTGGTTGGTTGGTTGGTTGGTTGGTTGGTTGGTTGGTTGGTTGGTTGGTTGGTTGGTTGGTTGGTTGGTTGGTTGGTTGGTTGGTTGGTTGGTTGGTTGGTTGGTTGGTTGGTTGGTTGGTTGGTTGGTTGGTTGGTTGGTTGGTTGGTTGGTTGGTTGGTTGGTTGGTTGGTTGGTTGGTTGGTTGGTTGGTTGGTTGGTTGGTTGGTTGGTTGGTTGGTTGGTTGGTTGGTTGGTTGGTTGGTTGGTTGGTTGGTTGGTTGGTTGGTTGGTTGGTTGGTTGGTTGGTTGGTTGGTTGGTTGGTTGGTTGGTTGGTTGGTTGGTTGGTTGGTTGGTTGGTTGGTTGGTTGGTTGGTTGGTTGGTTGGTTGGTTGGTTGGTTGGTTGGTTGGTTGGTTGGTTGGTTGGTTGGTTGGTTGGTTGGTTGGTTGGTTGGTTGGTTGGTTGGTTGGTTGGTTGGTTGGTTGGTTGGTTGGTTGGTTGGTTGGTTGGTTGGTTGGTTGGTTGGTTGGTTGGTTGGTTGGTTGGTTGGTTGGTTGGTTGGTTGGTTGGTTGGTTGGTTGGTTGGTTGGTTGGTTGGTTGGTTGGTTGGTTGGTTGGTTGGTTGGTTGGTTGGTTGGTTGGTTGGTTGGTTGGTTGGTTGGTTGGTTGGTTGGTTGGTTGGTTGGTTGGTTGGTTGGTTGGTTGGTTGGTTGGTTGGTTGGTTGGTTGGTTGGTTGGTTGGTTGGTTGGTTGGTTGGTTGGTTGGTTGGTTGGTTGGTTGGTTGGTTGGTTGGTTGGTTGGTTGGTTGGTTGGTTGGTTGGTTGGTTGGTTGGTTGGTTGGTTGGTTGGTTGGTTGGTTGGTTGGTTGGTTGGTTGGTTGGTTGGTTGGTTGGTTGGTTGGTTGGTTGGTTGGTTGGTTGGTTGGTTGGTTGGTTGGTTGGTTGGTTGGTTGGTTGGTTGGTTGGTTGGTTGGTTGGTTGGTTGGTTGGTTGGTTGGTTGGTTGGTTGGTTGGTTGGTTGGTTGGTTGGTTGGTTGGTTGGTTGGTTGGTTGGTTGGTTGGTTGGTTGGTTGGTTGGTTGGTTGGTTGGTTGGTTGGTTGGTTGGTTGGTTGGTTGGTTGGTTGGTTGGTTGGTTGGTTGGTTGGTTGGTTGGTTGGTTGGTTGGTTGGTTGGTTGGTTGGTTGGTTGGTTGGTTGGTTGGTTGGTTGGTTGGTTGGTTGGTTGGTTGGTTGGTTGGTTGGTTGGTTGGTTGGTTGGTTGGTTGGTTGGTTGGTTGGTTGGTTGGTTGGTTGGTTGGTTGGTTGGTTGGTTGGTTGGTTGGTTGGTTGGTTGGTTGGTTGGTTGGTTGGTTGGTTGGTTGGTTGGTTGGTTGGTTGGTTGGTTGGTTGGTTGGTTGGTTGGTTGGTTGGTTGGTTGGTTGGTTGGTTGGTTGGTTGGTTGGTTGGTTGGTTGGTTGGTTGGTTGGTTGGTTGGTTGGTTGGTTGGTTGGTTGGTTGGTTGGTTGGTTGGTTGGTTGGTTGGTTGGTTGGTTGGTTGGTTGGTTGGTTGGTTGGTTGGTTGGTTGGTTGGTTGGTTGGTTGGTTGGTTGGTTGGTTGGTTGGTTGGTTGGTTGGTTGGTTGGTTGGTTGGTTGGTTGGTTGGTTGGTTGGTTGGTTGGTTGGTTGGTTGGTTGGTTGGTTGGTTGGTTGGTTGGTTGGTTGGTTGGTTGGTTGGTTGGTTGGTTGGTTGGTTGGTTGGTTGGTTGGTTGGTTGGTTGGTTGGTTGGTTGGTTGGTTGGTTGGTTGGTTGGTTGGTTGGTTGGTTGGTTGGTTGGTTGGTTGGTTGGTTGGTTGGTTGGTTGGTTGGTTGGTTGGTTGGTTGGTTGGTTGGTTGGTTGGTTGGTTGGTTGGTTGGTTGGTTGGTTGGTTGGTTGGTTGGTTGGTTGGTTGGTTGGTTGGTTGGTTGGTTGGTTGGTTGGTTGGTTGGTTGGTTGGTTGGTTGGTTGGTGGTGGGGTGGGTGGGGTGGGGGGGGGGGTGGTGGGGGGGGGGGGTGGGGGGGGGGGGGGTGGGGGGGGGGGGGGGGGGTTGGTTGGTTGGTTGGTTGGTTGGTTGGTTGGTTGGTTGGTTGGTTGGTTGGTTGGTTGGTTGGTTGGTTGGTTGGTTGGTTGGTTGGTTGGAACTGTGTATATTTTTCAAGTAATAAGCGTCCTTTTCGATATGTATAAGTTGCTGTGTTGATATAACTGTGTATTTATATACTACGTTATTTTTGGCGTCGATTGAATAGGAAAGGCCTGGGACTAGGAAGGAAGCAGCCGCGGCCTTAACTAATTTACAACCCCGTCATTTGCCTGGTGTGAAAATCGGAAACAAGGGAATGCCATCTTCACGGCTGCCGATGATGGGGTTCGACCCCACAATTTCCCGAATGCAAGGTAACAGCTTCACGCTCCGAAACTCGCAGACAACTCGTTCGGTAATAATAATAATAATAATAATAATAATAATAATAATAATAATAATAATAATAATAGTAATAATTGTACCGGAAAGTACACTGCTACGCCGCGCGTTCAAAATGAGCGCCTAAAAGAACCCCTCTATCTATCAAATGTGAAACCAATACCACAACAAGTTAGAACTTTATTCTGGAGATGTCACTACTACAGTCTGATATAATTTTGTCATTGTGAAGTTTCCTGGAATGACTGTATTTCTACTTGTTTTGTTTGCCTTTCATCAAGAAGTTTGGTCATTCTTCCATAGAGGTCACTACTAAAAACTATGATCATGCACCCTGGTGCGAAGTGAAAGAACCTTTAATTTAAAGAAGTTTTGTATTCATAAGGTTTTTTTTACTAATTAATCTTAATTTATTTTGGTTTGGCAATATTTATCTTTTCTTTCCGCCAGTTTTAAATTTAGCCAATCCCAAATTTCTGTAATTAATTTTCTACCAATCACAGTCTTCTTCTTCTTCTTCTTCTTCGATTTGGAGTGTAATTTTTAAAGGGACCAATAAACTTGAGAGGGTGTGGCTAGTTTTATCTTGAATGATCTCGAACCTTCCCCGAGGATTTATAAACGGCGGCTTTTCACGTCTCTTGGCCATTTGATCGTCATCTACTAAGTGTGTGTGTCAAGCAGGAGGTGGGCGGCGCTTCTTTCATCAGGCAGCAGAACAGCGACAATATAATGGCCACATAACATCTTTCTTGTTGTAGCTAACTTCGCAGTTTAACCCGAGGGAAAGGTCCGACTCATTAACTATGTAACCTACTTTTCTAAAAATGTAACTTTCTGCCGGCTAATGTAAAAACTTCATAAAATCTTTAACTGTAAATCGGGGATAGAGAGTGATGTACCCTCTCGAGCTCCCCTTCATATTGGTTTGAAGTGACTACGTTTTGTAACTAGTTTTCCTCCTTTCCGTAAGGTCTTAATTTATTTTTATACGAGTCACCTCCGTAGTTTGGGAATAGCCCCTGTGTCATCGGCCTAGTGCCCTTTAGGTTTTAAGTGTTCATATCTAGGAGTGCAAGTATTCGCCTCCATTCATTTTGTGTTCGGGCCATTTATTTAACCATTATTCTTGTTCCATGAAGTCCCAGTAGGTTGGGTATTAAATATCCCTGTATAATCCCGAAATTGTAAGTTGATGTTGCCTTGAGTAGGCTTGGAAAACTGTGAGCCTGTTAGCTCTTTTTCAAAGTAAGATTACTGTATGCCTCTTGAAGGGTAGGTGTTGTATTTTTGGGAGCAAGTGCTCTGTGAATTAGGGGATTTCTGCCCTTTCAACAAATTTGTGCTCGTTTGTAAATTTGAGCTGGGAGCTCAAAAATTGTAAAACTAGGGGCTTTAAGCCCAAGAGTGTTAAAGTTCTGAAAAGTTGGATTTTTCTATTTTGTACCTTAAATGTCATTGTTATCTCACTAAGTGAAAATTTGTTAAATTTGTTGTTTTTCAAAAATGTAACCTTCAGTTTGAGTTTTAAATTTTATTCTTGACATTGTAGTTAGACCCATTCACCCCGGCACCTTCTTTTACCTCTGTGATCCGCGATAAACCCCGGAACAACAACAATAATAATAATAATAATAATAATAATAATAATCTCATCTTCAAGTCCTCATCACCCTCAATCATCGCGGGTTATGAGGAACCCTTATTCACTCATATAATTTCTAATATGTTTGTCCAACCCTTGTCCTGTTTTTCTACGAGGTTGGGTATGAAGTGAAACGAATCTGTCCTGGCCTTCCTGACGTAGACCTCACCAGAGGAGTTAACGAAATGAAATGAATGATATGATATATGATAGTAGCAAGGGAGAGGGCGAAACTAGGTGTCTACTCCTGTCGAATAGCACCAAGGGGTCTGCTCAAGGCTTAACGTCCCCATCCGACGTACGAATCACCATCAACCTCATCAACAGAGAGGTTAGGAATTTAATCCAGGCCTTTGGCATGCACTATAGTGATTATAGATTGTATACCACCACCTCCCCTACTCTGTCGGCCAACATTCGGATGGTGAAAATGTTTTTGACCAACGGGATTGGAACCGGCTAACCACGGTGTCAGACCGTTTAGACATCAACGCCTTAACGATCATGGCCACAAGGCGGGTTGTATTTTTTCTATTATTATTATTATTATTATTATTACAAACCAAAACCAAACCCCATAGCCTAGGCCTACCAAGCGACCGCTGCTCAGCCCGAAGGCCTGCAGATTACGAGGTATCGTGTGGTCAGCACGACGAATCCTCTCGGTCGTTATTCTTGGCTTTCTAGACCGGGGGCGCCATCTCACCGTCAGATAGCTCCTAAATTCTAATCACGTAGGCTGAGTGGATCTTGAACCAGCCCTCAGGTCGAGGTAAAAATCGCTGATCTGGCCGGGATCGAACCCGGGGCCTCCGGGTAAGAGGCAGACACGCTACCCCTACACCACGGGAACGGCTATTATTATTATTATTATTATTATTATTATTATTATTATTATTATTATTATTATTATTATTATTAATACATCGAGCTGAGCCTCTATGGACTGCGTGGTAACAACCAACTTCATTTTAGTGTCTAGGTCTCGTTCTTGTTCCGGCTTTGACTTCCTGCCAGTATCTTCTGAGCCCAGCGACGAGTGCCTGTTTATGCTCCTCAGACAAAGGTCTTCTCCGTGTTCTGGAAGTTGATGCCATTTTGAAAGTTTGATAGTGGTTCACCAACCTTCTGAATGCGTTCCTGTCAGGAATTTCTTGGTCTGAAATACCAATCTGTCTCAGATCTTTTTCGCATTCCTGAAACCATCTCGGCCTTGTTGCCTTAGATTGAGTAAAATTCCATATTCTTTTTGTTATTTGATCATCAGTCATCCTCAAGAGATGACCGTAAAATAGTAGCCGTCTCTTCTTAATTGACGCTGTGAGAGGTTCTGTCTTACTGCAAAAATTATTGTCCATTCTTTTAATCATCTTTCGTAGCAGTAGTTTCTCAACGGTCCTCACGGCACTACGTCTACTTCTTTTCACATTACTCTCTAAAGAAGTTCTATGAGAAGCCCGTGAACGAACTTCACATTCCTTAAGACGAAAGTCAACAGAGGTAGGGGTGTTAGGGATTGGAAGAATTAACCAAGGAAGATGTTCAATAACTTTCCAAAAGCTTTGCAATCATTTAAGTAAAGGCTAGGAAAACAACAGGTAGGAAATCTGCCACCCATGAGAAGCCCGTGAACGAACTTGACACTGCTTAAGACAAAAGTCAACATTACGAGAGGTAGGAAAGTTATGGATTGGAATAATTTACGAGGAAGATGTTCAATAAATGTCCAAATGCTTTGCAATCATTTAATAAAGGCTAGGAGAACAACATATAGCAAATATATCACGTGGGCGACGGCCCTAAATGCAGATCAATGTTGACTGATTGTGATCTGAAATAACATTTTCACTCGAATTAATCTCGATATCAGTAAGTTTCAAAAATGTGAACTTTGAGGAAAATTAGCTACTTAAGTGACCCTTTGACGTCTTTCATACTTTGAACTTCAAATATTCTCATATATTGCATCCATCTTGATGAAAGGGTAACTTTGTTTACGTCTTTCATACTTTGAACTTCAAATATTCTCATATATTGCATCCATCTTGATGAAAGGGTAACTTTGTTTCATGTCTGTACTTTAAGCAAACTGAAGTGTTCCATTTCTCTACGGCAGGGCCTCTCAAACGCCCAAAATCTCACGCGTGCAGAGCGAGGCGCAAGAGCTCCGTGCATTGTGCATCGGTGCCGCTCGGTATGGCTCGGATCAACGCTTCGTCTCTGGGCTACTCGGCTATGCTCGGCTCTACTCGGCTATACTCGGCTCAACTCAGCCCGGATTTGGAGCGCTACGGCGCAAGTGGGGGAGAGGGAGACAGGCGGAGCGAGCGAGACAGGCGTGAGGAAAGAGAGAGTTAGCGCTATTGCTCCAAATCGAGGAGTGGGGGTCTGCACTCTGATCAACCAAGCCAAGTCGTCTTTTGCACCGTGCACAGTGCATGCACCACGCGCATGCACCCTGAGAGGCCCTGCTCTACGGGGTCGTGTACGAAATGAAATGGATATTCGCATCGAGGTTTTACGACCGTATGCTCTTCCTGACTACTACCTCATCAGATAAATTTATGACGTGATGTATGATTGTAGAAAGGGGTGAAACCCAAGATATAACGTCTCCATCGGACGGACGAATCACCATCAACAGCGCCATATGTCCTCACTCCACATAAACATTGCGGAGAGGTTTGGAGTAGAATCCAGACTTTTGGCACGCGATCTAGTGATAAGAAATTGTACACTACCACTTTTGCTACCCTGCCAGCCAATATTGTGATGGTGAATTTTTTTCCATCAACGGGACTTAAACTGGCAACTACGGTGACAGACCATATAGACTTTTTGCCTTAACGATCATGGCGACCAGGCGGACTACAGTATTAACTACAGTATCTCGTTTGTTAATTTTCACACTTTTAAAGTCGCCGTAATAGTCGTAGCTCAGTTCTGACTTTACCATCATTGGAACAGGAAGTGATTGTTGGTGTTCCCAATGTTTAGTCACATTTTCTGTTCCCCATTCCAGTTCCGATGGCACGATGTTCTCATGCTCTTCCATTAGCAGTTATTGTCCTAATGCCATGCTGAATTCCTGCCAATTACATACAGGTGATATTACAACCCAAGATTACCGGGCGAGATGGCCGTGCTGTTAAGGGCGCGCAGAAGTGAGCTTGTATCCGCGAGATACTGGGTTCGAAACCCCACTGTCAGCAACCCTGAAGATGGTTTTCCGTGGTTTCCCATTTTCACCCCTGGCGAATGCTGGAGCTGTACCTTAATTAAGGTCATGGCCGTCTCCTTCCCATTCCTAGGCCTAGCCCTTTCCTATCCCATCGTCGCCATAACAACTATCTGTGTCGGTGTGACGTAAAGCAAATTGTAATAAACAACCTAAGATTAAAATTGTTGAAATACTATATTTCCCTAAAGAACTGTAAGACTATCAATATTATATCAGGTATGCAATTAATTCAGTTGAATATTTTTTATTGCTACTTTTTGCTTTACGTCTCACCGACACAGATATGTCTTACGGCGACGATGCGATAGGAAAGGCCTAGGAAGTGGAAGGAAGCGGCCGTGGCCTTAATTAAGGTACAGTCCCGGCATTGGCCTGGTGTGAAAATGGGAAACCACGGAATACCATCTTCAGGGCTGCCGACAGTGGGGCTCGAACCCACTATCTCCCGATTACTGGATACTGGGCGCACTTAAGCGACTGCAGATTTTTTTTTTCTTGAGTGGATGACCGTTAATGGAGAGTTTGATAAGGTGATAGACTTTTCATGCTATGGTTACGTAGACAAAGATTACCAATGGAATCTCATGCTTATTTCTGTCTTAAATAGAAGATTAAAACGGGATTATGGTAAATCAGGAATAACATTTGGTGAACATCAGTAAATATTTTTAATAAAACAAAACAAATGTGTACATACCCACGACTGTTTCACTGCACACATCACTTGAACGTGCATTGGGCTTGAATGTGTTACCAGTTAAGATCCAGGGCTGATACAATGAATGTCGACTATTATGTCTGTGAAGTCTGAATGTCTTTGTCCAGTTACTCTTGTTTTATCTTCAGACGATTGTGATCTTCTAATGCCCTCTAAAGCCTAGACAGAAATAAGAGACACCGAGCTCGATAGCTGCAGTCGCTTAAGTGCGGCCAGTATCCAGTAATCGGGAGATAGTGGGTTCGAGCCCCACTGTCGGCAGCCCTGAAGATGGTATTCCGTGGTTTCCCATTTTCACACCAGGCAAATGCCGGGGCTGTACCTTAATTAAGGCCACGGCCGCTTCTTTCCAATTTCCGATCCCATCGTCGCCATAAGACCTATCTGTGTCGGTGCGACGTAAAGCAAATAGCAAAAAGAAATAAGAGACCTTGGAATGACGAAGGTATCGGAAAAAGTAGGAAGGATCTCGAAGAGCGTGGAAATGAATACACCCTAGTCCTCGTAAATATAATACCGTCGGGATCAGAAGTTAGTAAGAATTCACTAAGCTTGTTATTTATAAATAGAAGCAATACCAGAATCAGCTAGGGGTCAAATTGACAGTCCTTGGGAATAAACCGCTTCACTAAATTCTTAAGACTACCGTAGATGTATTTTACGCCCTCAACCAGAGGGGAAAAGAAGAAATCAGCTATAGAAAATGCGTGTGAAGCTGTCACATCGAGAGAATTTTGTTTGTACATGGCGGTACAAAACATTACGCAGTCTAAGTCGAGTCTTTGAGTTTATACTGGTATGAAATTTTTTGGCGGATACCGATCATGAAATCTGTAAGCAAATTGAATCTTCATCATTTTGTTAATGTTTAACTTATCGACACCTTACCAGCACTAATACACCGAATAATCATATCTATGATCCCCAATATTCCTTAATTGTTAGTGAAAATAAACATTATCACCTCATGTATTTAGATTCACAAAAAATGTTATACGCTTTTGTCTGTTATTATGCTTTTACAGACTGGATTTATTGCAGTGAAGAACAAGTAAATATCATTGCTCTAAGTAATAACTTATCCATCATGTTTGCTTTTTACATACTATGTACACAGCACAGCATGTTTACTCGTAATGCTAGGCAAAACGTTTTGCAAGAGTACGAATACCAAATCCAGTAATAATCATAAAATTACTGAAAATGTAAAACGGTTCTTTCCTATCTTTTTCCCGTGTATCACTCCGGAACGCATCGCCCTGCAACAAGCAAAATTATTGTACGTGTGCTAAATTACAGGAATTGTTAGGGAGCAGTATCCATTTAAATGTAGTTAAACATAATAAATAGCTCTTTTTTGCCCTCAGCCATCCTGATCGTATATACTATTAATAAAATAAAAGCAGTAACAGCATAATAACTTTGTGAGCATGGATGTATTCAAATAATTCCTCCCACACTCTATCCTAAAATAATAATAATGAAAATTCCAATGTAAATGTGAACTGGAAAAGCGAGCCATGTGGCCTTTGGCAGTCGATGACCCTGCGTAATTTCAAATGTTAAAGAGTGCAGTGACAATTGAATCAGAGTTCCGCAGAACTATGGATTAAATAGCTTAACACTCTGCGAATTCGTAATATTCTAAAATTGTAAATAAAACTGATATTCGGGAGAAAATGG
Source organism: Anabrus simplex (assembly GCF_040414725.1). Taxonomy (NCBI): domain Eukaryota; kingdom Metazoa; phylum Arthropoda; class Insecta; order Orthoptera; family Tettigoniidae; genus Anabrus; species Anabrus simplex. The sequence goes on along the minus strand of NC_090265.1, from coordinate 1,486,148,725 downwards.
TTTCCAGCACCAACAGAAGGGTAAAGACAAGTAAATAGAAAGAAGTTTCGAGGAGAAAAACTAAATTCTCAGTATCGAAAGGATAAAGGTAAGGAAATAGGAGGCAGTTGCACGATAAAATGCAAAATTGATCCCCAGCACCGAAGGAATGGTAAAGACAAGTAAATAGAAGAAGTTATGAGATATGCAGCATATCTAAGTGATTCACCGAACCAAAATCATTGAGAGAATGAAAAATGAACCTGCACGTGACATAAATCTATTACCGGTACTGAAGAAATGTATTGAAGTAGGCCCATCTCATTGCTGTGCCAAATAACACTGCCTTTGAAAGCACTGTGAGATATTTAAAGTAATGGAAACAAATAGTTAAAATGGAAACAAGAACATGATTATAATACTATTTTACCTAATTATGGTCATGGCTTTATTAATGCCTTAATGTATATGTGAACTCACTTCTCTCAGTTAAGTTAAACAGTGACATAGCTGAGTGTTGCATATTAGCCGACAGACATTTGATCTTTGATGCGCCTTACATCGCTGTATCTGGCAGATCTGTCAACTCTCAAATAAGTGCGAGAGACACGTATTTTAGAAGCTTCACGAGCTCTCTCTTACATTTGAGTACGAAGTTGCCACAGTTTAAAAGCTGTGCAACAATGTATTCTCCATGTGAAGCAGAATAGTACTTGTAACTGTTAGTCTATAGGACGTCCGCGATACAGCTTCCCGCCAACAGTACTGATTAAGACTTCGCCAAGAACAGAACACAAGAGAATTAGAATAGGTGAAGCGTTATCTGATGTAGTGATGAATTGGGTGGGGAACCGCAAGGCAGTGTTACTGAACCTCTGTGTTTTCTTATATATACAAATGATAGGAGTAAGGATTTTGAATCGTAGATAGGGATATATTGGGATGGTGTTATACTATATGGAATAATAAATAAGTTACAGGTTTGTGACGAATATAAAAAGAGAAAAAAAGACATCGACAAAGTTGTGAGATGGACAGTAGACAAAGATATCATGGAAAACGGGATGAAAAGTTTTGTAAATTCACAAAGAAGAGAGAGATCTCTATTTTTATTTACGATGGGATGATAGTACTGTAAGTCCTGGGGATCTCTGTAAGCACCTAGGTTTAAATACAAGAAGATAACTTCATTGGAGTAATCTCGTAAACAAGATCGTAAATATAGGTCATATGGTCATATGATTATGAGGATATTTGGGGGTTGTAGTGAGGATGTAAAAGAGATGGCGTATAAGTCACTGGTAAGACCCCAATCAGAGCATGGTTCTAGTGTATGGGACTTTCACCAGAAATACTTGATACAAGAACTGGAAGAGATTCAAAGGAAAGCAGCACGATTTTATTAGGATGATATCCGACAACAAAGGAGTGTTACGAAAATGTTGCAAACTTTGGACTAGGAAGACTTGGAAGTAAGTAGACGAACAACTATACTAAAGGGAATGTTTCGAGCTTTCAGTGGGGGGATAGCTTGGAATGACGTTAATAGAGGAATAAGCTTCAGTTGAAGTTTTAAAAGTAGGAAAAATCATGGAATGATGACAAAGTTTGCAATTAAGAAGACAAGTTGGGGGAAATACTATTTTATAGGAAGAGGAATTAGGGATTGGAGTAATTTATCAAAGGAGATGTTTGATAAATATCCAACTACTTTAAAACCATTTAAGAAATTGTAGTAACGATGTAAAGGCGAGGGCGCATAAGTCACTGGTAAGACCTCAATTACCGAGCTTGATAGCTGCAGTGGCTTAAGTGCGGCCAGTATCCAGTATTCGTCAGATAGTAGGTTCGAACCCCACTGTTGGCAGCCCTGAAAATGGTTTTCCGTGGTTTCCCATTTTCACACCAGGCAAATGCTGGGGCTGTACCTTAATTAAGGCCACGGCCTCTTTCTTCCCACTCCTAGCCCTTTGCTGTTCCATCGCCGCCATAAGACTATCTGTGTCGGTGCGACGTAAAACAACTAGCAAGACCTCAATTAGAGTATGGTTCTATAGGGATCTGCTATCTGGGGACAGCCCTAAATGCAGGGCAATGGTAATTGATTCTAAAAGGAAAAGAAGGAAGTACCTACAGTGTACGACGATGTTCCGATGAACTTCAGTAAAACCAGTCAAGTTGGAAACGATTAAATTAGCATATTTCTCTTAGCTCTTGCACTTTTATCGTTCTGTTAAATTGAATATTTTCTACCTGACAACTTAAAAACATTAAATACAGCCCATTATATTTACTACGTACTATTTTATTTCAGTAAGAACAACAGTACACCCAACACCCAACAGTTTATGACCACAAGTATTCTGAACTTTTTAAAAATATGACTACATAGTCTTGACAGTACAGCCATTATAAAAATGAATTGCAAAAAGTAATGAGCAACAAAAGACTCAGAATAACTGACAAATATACAACATTCCGTCTGAACATTTTACAATGTCTCCATTTACAGACGAAGTCTTCAGTTACCTGAGGAACGTGATGCTCCCTGGTCCGCATACGAGCTATTTATTGAGCATGAAATACTCTGGTGTATGAAGGTAACATGTGTCGTGTATAATTTTGTTTCCAATACATGCAGCTCAGTTTGACCATGATCCTTATTGCTGGAAGCATCTCTTAGGATAAGATTTGTAAGACAATTAAAACTAATCAGTTAAGACCTTGTCAAAATGCATGAATACACAGTCAATAATGAATTCATCGAGTATTGAACTGTAAACTTTAAATCAAATATTTTTTATACGTCTATACGAAAGATGAAGGTAATGAGTCTGACACAAGTAAGCAGAGGCAATGCTATATTCAGCGAGAAGACCGCCGGTTTTCAATCCACGCTCCCATCTTCGACCCCCACGAGGTCAACCCTGCTGACAATGTAAATCGTTTGAAGTATCCATCCGTGTGGTGTGTCGTATTCAGTCAATCTGTGAAACAAACACTTCTCTAAACAGTTGTCTCATTTTGGTAAAAGGATGTTGATGCGAAATGAAATGGCGGTCTCTTACTTGTGTTCTGTGTGATAAGCGGATGCCAGTCAAATTAAAGGGCCTACCCTCATGTACGACTCTGAATGTTGGGCAAAGCAGAAAAAAGCATGACCAGCGAATGCACATTACAGAAATGGAGATGCTGCGATGGTCGGCGCGAGTTACTCTAAGTGCGAAATGAGCATGTGTGAGGATCGTTCAAAGTTGTGCCCATTACCGACGAAATCGAGGAAAAACAGCTCCGCTGGTATGGTCACGTCGGAAGAAGAAATGAACACCATTTAGTACAGAAAGATCTTGCCAGTGAAGAGCGGAAGAGATGAAGAGGGCGTCCTAAGGCAACTTGGAAACGAACTGCTGAGGCTGCCTTAAAGAAAAGCTAAGTGCCATTAGATCTGGTACAAGAACGTCGGACACAATCTCTCCGAGTCAGACGAGCCTACCCTGAGTGAGCTCAGAAATGCCCATCTTATGGGAACATATACGGCCAGGAAAGAAGAAGAAGAAGAAGAAGCTGTTGATGCCAAACAGAATGTCGCTTACGCCAAAATATGCATTTCTGAAACCAGCGAGAAAGATCAAGGTTCCCTTCATATATTCTTCTGCATCGCAAATCAACAATAAGAAATGAGTGTTTTAAATTACAAAGTACTGATGCCCTACTTCCCTGTGCCCCAAAACAGCAGGCAGACTGTCTCTACTGGGAACGTTTTTAACTCTCTCTATCAGGTTCTAAGCTGCCCTCTATGGTATTACATGACGCTGTAGTCTCTTAAGCCGAGGAAATCAATTGCCAATCGATAACCTGCAGACTTGGCCCGGAAATAGGCAAATAAATTTACCCATCATCCATTTCACACAGGAGGAGACGTATTGACGTTACATACACTTCTAGAGTGAAATGAAAAATTCCATTTCCCTAGTCCTTTCACATTTTGAAGTGTCAACGTTTCGACAACAAATATGCATCTGGTGCTGGATGGATATTGAATTGTAGCAGTATAGAAGTGTTCGACAGTTCTCTTGCTGCAGATATTGCACGTACAGACCGCGAGAGGTGTTGTCAATGGAGTAAGCAATTTTCAGGTGGACTCGCACCGGGGCAGACATCAGAATCTCTTATCGTCACAAATGCACATAACAATATGCCTCTCAGCGACTGTTCACTGATACACCAGCTGTGCTGCTGGATGGATACTCCTTGTTCAAAGTTGCGAGATCAAATCCCGATACTGTTAGTCGATCCTTAAAGGAGAGACTATTTACAGTAAATTTACTAGCATACGGTACTGAAGAATTTCATAATAAGTAATTTACTTCAACTGTTAGTGCATGTTCAAAGTTATCTGTAATAATAATAATAATAATAATAATAATAATAATAATAATAATAATAATAATAATAATAATAATAATGGCTAGGAGTTGACACCCATGACATTAAATAAATAAATAAAATAAGTAGTATAGGAAGAAAATTCCCCCATGGAGGTGAGAAGATAAATCAGTAACAATACATGGGAGGTATGGTTGTGTAGGGCAGAGAGATGGTCTACACGTAACAATAGTCTAGATGTAGCCATAGTAACAATACATGGGAGGTATGGTTGTGTAGTTCAGGCAGATAGTCTACACGTAACCATAGTCTAGACGTAGCCATAGTAACAATACATGGGAGGTATGGTTGTGTAGGGCAGGCAGATAGTCTACACGTAACCATAGTCTAGACGTAGCCATAGTAACAATACATGGGAGGTATGGTTGTGTAAGGCAGGCAGATAGTCTAGACGTAGCCATAGTAACAATACATGGGAGGTATGGTTGTGTAGTGCAGGCAGATAGTCTAGACGTAACCATAGTCTAGACGTAGCCATAGTAACAATACATGGGAGGTATGGTTGTGTAGGGCAGGCAGATAGTCTAGACGTAGCCGTAGTAACAATACATGGGAGGTATGATTGTGTAGTGCAGGCAGATAGTCTAGACGTAGCCATAGTAACAATAGATGGGAGGTATGGTTGTGTAGGGCAGGCAGATAGTCTAGACGTAACCATAGTCTAGACGTAGCCATAGTAACAATACATGGGAGGTATGGTTGTGTAGGGCAGGCAGATAGTCTAGACGTAGCCATAGTAACAATACATGGGAGGTATGGTTGTGTAGTGCAGGCAGATAGTCTACACGTAACAATAGTCTAGACGTACCCATAGTAACAATACATGGGAGGTATGGTTGTGTAGTGCAGGCAGATAGTCTAGACGTAGCCATAGTAACAATACATGGGAGGCATGGTTATGTAGTGCAGGCAGATAGTCTAGACGTAGCCATAGTAACAATACATGGGAGGTATGGTTGTGTAGTGCAGGCAGATAGTCTACACGTAACCATAGTCTAGACGTAGCCATAGTAACAATACATGGGAGGTATGGTTGTGTAGTGCAGGCAGATAGTCTAGACGTAGCCATAGTAACAATACATGGGAGGTATGGTTGTGTAGTGCAGGCAGATGGTCTACACGTAACCATAGTCTAGACGCAGCCATAGTAACAATACATGGGGGGTATGGTTGTGTAGTGCAGGCAGATAGTCTAGACGTAGCCATAGTAACAATACATGGGAGGTATGGTTGTGTAGTGCAGGCAGATAGTCTACACGTAACCATAGTCTAGACGTAGCCATAGTAAAAATACATGGGAGGTATGGTTGTGTAAGGCAGGCAGATAGTCTAGACGTAGCCATAGTAAAAATACATGGGAGGTATGGTTGTGTAGTGCAGGCAGATAGCCTAGACGTAACCATAGTCTAGACGTACCCATAGTAACAATACATGGGAGGTATGGTTGTGTAGTGCAGGCAGATAGTCTAGACGTAGCCATAGTAAAAATACATGGGAGGTATGGTTGTGTAGTGCAGGCAGATAGTCTAGACGTAACCATAGTCTAGACGTAGCCATAGTAACAATACATGGGAGGTATGGTTGTGTAGTGCAGGCAGATAGTCTACACGTAACCATAGTCTAGACGTAGCCATAGTAACAATACATGGGAGGTATGGTTGTGTAAGGCAGGCAGATAGTCTAGACGTAGCCATAGTAACAATACATGGGAGGTATGATTGTGTAGTGCAGGCAGATAGTCTAGACGTAACCATAGTCTAGACGTAGCCATAGTAACAATACATGGGAGGTATGGTTGTGTAGTGCAGGCAGATAGTCTACACGTAACCATAGTCTAGACGTAGCCATAGTAACAATACATGGGAGGTGTGGTTGTGTAGTGCGGGCATATAGTCTAGACGTTTCAAATGATGGAAATCCGTAATAAGGAATTATCAAGTTATGGTCTTGTATAAAATCTTTAATAAGTAATGTGAACAAATGTTAAGTAAAAATTGTCTTGCTCCTCGAGAGGCCGATCACTATCTCCACCATGACTTGCACAACTGTGAAGATTGATGAATTCTACTGCGGAAGATGGCACACACCCAGCCTCCAAGCCAGAGGAAACCAATGAAGATTACCGGCTGGGAATCGAACCCGGAAGCCCTTAGACCAAAGTCCAGCATGATAAACATTTTATTGAGTTCGAAAGATGCAGTCGCTTAAGTGCGGCCAGTATCCGGTGTTTAGGAGATAGTGTGTTCGATCCCCACTGTCTTCAGCCCTGAAGATGGTTTTCCGTGGTTTCCCATTTCCACACCAGGCAAATGCCGGGGCTGTACCTTAATAAAGAACACGACCGCTTCCTCCCCACTCCTTTCCTGTCCCATTGTTGCCATAAGACCTATCTGTGTCAGTGCGACGTACCCCAACGTGCCCCAACATTTGCCTGGTGTGGAAATGGGTAACCACGGAAAACCACCTTCTGGGCTGCCGACACTGGAGTTCGAACCCACTATCTCCCGGATGCAAGCTCACAGCTGCGCACCCTTTAACTGCGCGGCCAACTCGTCCGGTCGCTGATAAATAGCCTGTATCTCTCAGTGTGGATCTCTAGCTTTGCAATATTTATATCGGCTTTGACGACTCACCACACGAAAGAAATTATTGACGCATAAATACTAAAGACCCTCGAACACCTTCTGGATATCCTCTGAGAAAAATCTATGCATGCCTGGCCTTTGGACTGGTCTCTATTCACCCGCCACTACACATGTTACGGAAGACTTTTGTTCCAGTCTGGTAGGTGATGGATGTTTTGTAGATTTGATAGATTCAGGTGATTTAATCTTCCTCAAGAAGTCCCGAGTTTCTTTAGGTATAGTCCCTCTGGCGCCTATCATCAAACTTACCACTTGCATATTGTATTTTGTATTTTCTTTTAAGTTCCTCAAAGCATGGGTCTTAATGGCCTTTTCCCCACAGATGGGCTTGTGTTCGTTGTACCCAAATCTCACAGCCGCCACTTTAGCACGGTCGATCACTATGATGTCAGTACGACGTATTGATCCGTCTTCGGAGAGGTATCTGACTTCTTTATAGACTTCGAGATGATGTTGTTTACGAAAGCTTGCAGTGATCATAGAACGCACTGCAATGTGGGGGTTGATTCCCATCAGCTCTCCCTTGGGACAGAATCCCAAGTGTATGACGAAATGTTTCGAACTCGTCATATTTAATTCATTAATAACTCTGTGTCTGTTACGTCATCAGCCCAGAGGCTGGTTGGATCCTCAAATAGCACCACCAAAGGCTATGCAGTTATAAGGAAACTGCAAAAACCAATGGCAGAGCCCAAATGAGGTGTACTAGGCAAGATGAGGAGTGAGGTAGTTTGCCATTGCTTTCCTCACTGGACCAGAAGGTGCCACTGCAGCACGACTGATCCTATAAGCAACACCTTTCCTAACACTCGGACACTAGTTGTGCCCCAAATGGCATTACTCAACACCACCCATACCCAAGCAGCTTCCATATTGTCACAGCCATGGATGAGACTAGGACTTCGGTGGAAGCTACACTTTGCTCTAGTCTGTGCCAAGCTGGACATTAGGAATGCAAGAAAAGAAAAAACTAGAGGCAGTTGAAATGTGGATCTGGAGAAGAATGCAGAGGATAAGTTGGACGGAAATGAAGAGCAATACCGAAGTCCTCAGAGAGATAAGAGAAGAACGGAGTCTGATAACCGAAATTAAAAAACGGAAAATAAAATTTATTGGTCACATTCTGCGGCATGAGGAGTTCCTTTGTAATATCATTGAAGGAAAAATTGCTGGAAAAAGAGGAAGAGGACGACCCTGAGTGTCTTACTTCAAGAACCTGCTTCTGAAGATGAAGTCCAAGACCTACGCTGAGTTGAAAAGACTGGCTCAAGATAGACAACTGTGGCTGCAGCGACAAGGCTTAGCCTTCAGAATATGATGATGAATAACTCTGTAATCATAGCCCGTACGGTAAACATGTATCAGACGTAAAAGAACTAAAATGATATTTTATATAACTTTTGGTATGGACAGCTTTTAGATATAATTAATATTTCCGAGAAATGTTTAGAATTCTCATTAAATGTAATAATCTTGAATATCTCCGTTATTATCCGTCATACAGAAAATGAGTATGAAAGATAAAAGATCGTAAATTATATTTTGTACGGCTGTTTTATGTCCAGGTTTTCAATACAGCAAATATCAACGGAGAAAATTGACATTTTCTCTTTTGGTTCTCTCAATACTGCTACACCACTGTATACAAATCAAATAATATATAGCCTAGTGCACACCCCGGCTATTCCTGACCTTAAATACCGAATTTCCTGTGATGTTCACATGAATATTGTTACGGAGATTTCCGTGGTAGTTAGAGGTGAAAGAAGGTGCGGGGGTGAACGGGCCTCAAAATACGAAATTAAAGTTAAGATAAAATTTAACAAGGTTATATTTTCTTTTCAAAATTAAGAAATAACAAGCATGGCAGGTACAGAGTAGCAAAGCCACTATTCGAGAATGTACAATTACAGAGTTACAACCGGGCGAGTTGGCCGTGCGCGCAGAGGCGCGCGGCTGTGAGCTTGCATCCGGGAGATAGTAGGTTCGAATCCCACTATCGGCAGCCCTGAAGATGGTTTTCCGTGGTTTCCCATTTTCACACCAGGCAAATGCTGGGGCTGTACCTTAATTAAGGCCACGGCCGCTTCCTTCCAACTCCTAGGTCTTTCCTATCCCACGTCGCCATAAGACCTATCTGTGTCGGTGCGACGTAAAGCCCCTAGCAAAAAAAAAACAGAGTTACAGGATGGGCTCCGAGAGCCAAACCTACAATACATGAACAATTAGCCCAATCTTACGATATACAGAAATTCAACAAAGGGGCAGAAGACCCCAATCATGCCCAGGAGCACTTGCTCCCAATTACACAGTAAAGCCTCCTCGAGGCATACAACACTCAATTTTCGAGAAAGAGCCACTCGCTCTCAACATTAAGACTATTAAAGGCCACACCAAACTCCACCTTCAAGTTGTCCTCTAAGGACATAGACACAGGGGTAAAATACCCAACCTACTGAGGCCTATTAAGTGAGAAAAGCGTTAATTACATGACCTCTAAAATAACCATTTGAGAGGAGGCGATCTGCGCTCCTAATACACTTGTTTAAAAACCTAATCTGGCACTAGGCCGCTAATGCAAGGGCTAATCCCATACTAAAGAGGTGACTTAAGAAAAAAGCAATTTACATTACTGTTACGGGAGAATCGGTTGAGAAAAATACGTTCACCTCAGAACAATATGAGTGGGAGCTCGAGAGGGTTAAGCACTCTCTATCCCAATATGTAGTTTAAAAGATAGAATAAATACAAAGTGTCTTTACATTTTAGGGAAAGTTACATGGTGGAAACGCTTCGGACCCGCCCCGAGAGTTAAACTGCTGAGCTAGCAAGAAAAGAAGTTATTAAACGGCCATTACCTTGTTGTTGAACTGCTGCCCGAAGAAAGAGGCGCTACCCGCCCCCTGCTATGTACTTTACACACTGAAAGATGGTACTGAAGTGGCCCGGAGATCCGAAAATCTCTCTCGCGGAAAGTTCGAGGCGTTTTTGGAATGAGAACACCCGCCCACAAAAACTTTATTGGCTAGGGTTAAGCAAGATATTCAAGTTGGGGAAGACATATCAGATTGGTCAGAAATTAACTAAAGAAATTCGGGATTGGCTAAATACAAAACAAGGGGAAAGTAAGGGGTATACAGCCAACTTAAACAATAACAGAAAGAAATTTAACAAGAAACAAACTTTTGAAATAAAAATTTCTCCAAAAAACAGTTCTTTCACTTCGCACTAGGGTGCACCATTGTAGTTTTTCAGTAGTGTCCTCTAGAAGAGAAAGTTCACACTTCTTACTACAGGAAAAACAAAAATATGTCAAAAATGACCCAGTTCAAAAACTCCAAAATTTCCAAGTAGTGACATCTTCTGAGAAACGTGAAAATTAATCCAGAAGATAAAGTTCAGACTTCCTCCAGCAGAGGAGTTTCAACTGGCGCGAAATTTTAAATTAGCGGTGTGGAGGTGTACCGCCCGGTACAGACCTCCCCCCCCCCCCCAAAAGTTCCTCCAAGGGATAACACAGAAGAACAAAAACTTTTGTTTGAAAACAAGGTCCAAGTTATGATGTTGCTATGGAGATTAATTGCAGAAGCATTTATCGAAATTGTTGAAATTTGATTTGATCCAGTTTCAAAAATTCTCGTAGTAACAGCTGAAGTAATGTCTTTATGTTTGTAGGAATTGAATTCAGAAGAAAAACTTTTAATACTTGAAAGTGAAGAAAAATTTTCTAAGTCCACCAATTATTGCAGTAGAATTCCCAAGTGTAGTAATTGCTGATAGTAAATGTCCATGTAGTTGATTAAATTGGATGGCCAGACCGGCCGCTGCAGCTTGTGTCCAGAGGAGGCCGCTCGGACCCCTCAAGTACCCTGAGATACCGCTCGCCCGCACTATGAGAGGAGTAGTGGTGTTGAAGCACGCCGCTCCCGCGGCGAACATATACAGGCTGCGGGCAAGTAGCAGGTCGTGCGCCGCACACCAGCCTTGGCCGGGAGGAGGGCTCCGGCTCGCCGTACACTGGTCGACCTCGCTGGAGAAGAGGGGGCCCTTCCTCTATTCCAGTAGCGGTACGGCGCCGCGCGGCTGCGGGGGCACTGAAACATTAAAGCTCAGCGGCAGAATTTCTGTTGGACCAGAATGATTTTTTGAGGGCACAGGCTTTGTGGAGAGGTTGAGAGGCCAGCGGTGTGCAGATATTTATGGCATTAATAAGCCACTGTGTGTTGTGGAGCAGGAGACGGGAGCGTGGTAATGGCCGTGGCAACGACAGGATGGCAGTTTAACGGTTCGGGGAAGGTTTTACAAAATGCTTACATATAAAACAAAATATTATAGAAGGGGCAGAATGCCTTAAAAGTGAAAACTCAAAAAAAAATATAACCTTCATATTCCTTTCAAGATTATATGAGGCAAGTTAGCACCGAAATTATACAGGTTTCACCTGCAACAGGTGAACCCTAAATATCCTCTCGGTGGCTGGATTGCTTAATAACAACGTAACCGGCGTAAGGAATTCGAGAATGACACACGGCCCATGAAAGCTGGGGGCAAGCTTGCCCGCGGGAACAAAATTCTTGACCATCACCTGGTCGCCTACCTTCAAATTGGTGGGTCTCCGTCCACGATCATATCTTTCCCTAACCTTTTCATGAGAGACTTTAAGATTGGCTTTAGCCTTCTTCCAAAGATCTTTAATATTGTCTGGGTCTATTGTCTCCGGTAGAATGTCACTCAGAGACCAGAGGTTAGAGAGCGGCGTGTTGGGAACAAACTTGAACATCAAAGACGCTGGAGTAAATTTATGTGATTCATGAACCTCCGAATTCAAAGCAAAAGCTAACCAATGCAGGGACGTGTCCCACCTGGAATGATCTTCATGATGATAGGCAAGAAGCGCGGACCTGAGATTACGATTAACCCGTTCAGCCAAAGATGGTTGAGGGTAATAAGCAGACGTCGTCACATGAGAGATGGACAGGTCAAAACAGAATTTACGAAAAAGATTTGATGTCAACGCCTTAGCATTATCAGACACAATATATTGACACGGACCAAAAGAAGCAAAGATAGAATTTAGACAAGTAATGGTGGACTGAGCGGTAGCCAGCTTAGTCGGAAATAACCAGGAAAATCTTGTAAAACCATCTACACATACAAGGATGAACTTGTTGGCATTTCCCTTTGACTGGGGGAAGGGTCCTACATAATCAATATACAGGCGTTCCATGGGGCGCGACGCTTGATGAGAAGACAACAGGCCTACCTTGGTGGACATGGTTGGTTTACTAAGCAAACAGGATTTACAAGCCTTTACTAGTTCACGGATGTCACCGTCCATACCCTTCCAGATGAACCTTTCACGAATCTTTTCACGAGTCTTAAAGATACCAAGATGCCCGCCTAATGGGGTCTCATGATAGTATTTGAAGATCATAGGTACAAGAACAGCTGGAACGACAACCTTCATCATCTTATCATGCCTCGATGGGCAACATAAAACACCATTCCTCAGAACATAAGGGATGACATGTTCCCCAGAAGAAAGGGTTTCCATTATCGGAGTCAGCGTCGGATCTTCACGTTGGTATTTCTCGATATCCCTAAAGAGCATGGGAGCATCTGCTAAGATGGCATTAACATCAGATAGCATGGACTCGGGAGGAGATGAACTATCGACCGGTTCATGGTTCTCAACGTCGTTGGAAAACATACGGCTGAGTCCATCAGCGACAACATTTTCGGTACCTCTGATATGCCTGACATCGAATTGGAAGGCAGAAATACGGATGGCCCAACGGGCTATACGACCAGTACGACGCGGCCTACCTAAGACCCAGCTTAAGGCTTGATTATCTGTCTCCAGGTCGAATTTGACATGTTCCAGATAGAGACGGAACTTTTCTAAGGCAAATAAGACTGCCAAACCTTCGAGCTCATAGATGGAATACTTGGCTTCTTGAGCCGATAGAGTCCTAGATGCATAGGCGATGGGTCGCCTCCCTAGTTCAGTCTCTTGAAGAAGGACTGCAGCTACCGCCGACGACGACGCGTCGGTTTGGACGAAGAATTTCTTTGAGAAATCAGGCATAGCCAGGACAGGGGCATTACAGAGAGCTAATTTAAGATCTTCAAAAGCGGCTTGTTGAGAAGGTCCCCACTCGAATTTGACGCCTTTCCTACGAAGAAGGTTCAAGGGCGCCGCTCTATTAGCGAAGTTAGGAATAAACTTCCTGAAGAAATTCACCATACCAATGAACCTGGCGATACCTTTAATGTCCTTGGGAGGTTTAAAATCACGGATGGCCTGTGTTCTAGAATGATCGACGGCAACACCATCAGGTGACACAATATGCCCTAGGAATGACATAGAGGGCTTAGCAAAGGCAACCTTGGACAACTTGACAGTTAACCCAGCCTTACGAAGGCGATTGAGAACTTCTCGCAAATGATCTAGATGTTCTTCAAAAGTCTCCGAAAATACGACGAAATCATCCAAGTAGTGATACAAGTACTCAAATTTGATGTCGGAGAAGACCCTATCTAGCAGCCTAGTGAGTACAGCTGCTCCCGTGTGGAGCCCGAAAGGCACGCGGTTGTATTCATACAAATTCCAATCCGTGGCAAACGCTGTAAGATGTTTAGACTCTTCCGCTAGGGGAATTTGATTATAGGCCTGATTCAAGTCCAAGATAGTAAAGAACTTGGCCTTACGAAACCATGAAAAACAAGAATGAAGGTCAGGAAGGGGCACAGATTGTAACACCACCTTCCGATTGAGAGCCCTATAATCAATGACAGGCCTGAAGCCCCCTTGGGGTTTCGGGACTAGAAAAATAGGCGAAGAATACGCCGACTTAGAGGGCCTAATAATACCATCCTTCAACATCTGATCGATGATTTCTTTCAGAGCCTTCATTTTAGGTGGAGACAGCCTATATGGTGGAAAACGGACAGGAATCGAATCCGTGACCTCAATTTTGTATTCGATAAGGTCAGTAACACCAAGAGTATCAGAGAACACCTCTGGAAACGACTGACACAACTTACGAATACTATCGGCCTGCTCCTCAGGTAGATGTCTAAGGTCTAACAACATCTCATCCTGGGTAGGCGAAATAGATAAACATGATGCAGAATTACATTTCAATAATGGAATTTTACAATTGGAAGCAAATTTGAAAGTGCACGACCTACTCTGAAGATCAAGCACAAGACCAGTGTGAGAAATGAAGTCAGCTCCCAATATAATGGGGCAAGACAAGTGCTTGGCCACAAACAATTTGATTTTCCATGTAAATTTAAAAATACGGTTTTTGACATTTACAGAACCTAGAATTTCTAATGGAGATGAATTAGCCGAAACATATTGAACAAGAGATGAGCCATAGTCAGGTAGTTTACAAACAAATTTCAATTTTGAATACCATTGATTCGAAATAATTGAACAAACACTGCCTGAATCTAATAGAGCTGTTATAGGCTCATTATTTAACTCAATTTTAAGAAAAGGAACAGGTGCGGGGGTATCCGCCGCAATCCTAAGACATTCTTTGGGGCATTCAAAAGATGAATTTGAAGATTGAACGTTCCCAGAATTTTCGACCTGTTTACCAGGGGCTGAGCCTCGGGAAGAGGGATTAGTCGACTCAGCCGAAGCCACTAGTCATTTTGTATTATTGGCATTGTTGGAATTTGCACCAGAGGTTGAGCAGGAGGGGGTGCTATTTGAATTTGGGCAATTTTTGGCGATATGTGAGAAAGCCCCACATTTAAAACAGCCTTGTGATGAACCAGCTCCATTATTTGCCCTACTAGTTTTGACCAATGGACATTTATTGCGAAGATGGTCAGGCGACCCGCAAGCATAACATTTACGGGGTGTGACTGGTCGGCGAGGTGGAGGCCGAGTATTACTAAACGAAGGAGGGGGTTCTTTCGCGACACGCAAGGAATCGGCGTATCTAACTCCTTCCGCTGAGACGGCCAATGCTTCAAGTTCAGAGAAAGTTTGCGGGCACGCCGCGAAACACAAATATGACCTATAGGATGGTGAAATGCCTTCCACAATAGCTTGTACAATCTGATCCTCAGGGAAGTGAAGAGCAAACACCCTAGTATAGAATTTAATATCTTGGATGAAATCTGCCAAGTTTTCATCCAAGCGCTGTACCCGATAATAGTACTTCTGAATAAGGGAGGACCTTGCCCTAGCCGGGATGAAGTTAGCTAGCAAGTGGGCGTGGAAGTCTTCAATCGATGATTGCTCGGCAATGGCACTAACTATTTTGTCTGAGAGAATACCTATTGCATAAGGATAAATTATCTGTAAAATTTGACACGGAGAAAGAGAAAAAACAAGGGCATGATCTTGAAATTCAACTAAAAACCTTAAGAATGAAATAACTTCACTGGTGGTATTAATAGAAAACTTAGAGATACCTCTGAGCAACATTGCTAATGGATGAGTCAAGCTGCTGAATCCAGGTGACATTGTAGGTAAAGGTTTTAGTGGCAAAGAAGTTAGTTCAGAACGTACATTATTCAACGACGTACGGCGTTCAGACTCGTTGTCCAATGGAGCAGAGATAGTTTGAGCTCCAACGGTTTTCCTATTGACTTCTCCCTTAGGAGGCTCTTCCTCGCTACCTACATTCACCGTAGCGGGTTGATCAGTTTTGGGAGGAACTTCCCCAGTTAACAATTGAGTGACCTTACTAGATAATTCAGAAATATTTTCAAGCACCGTACTAGCTTCCTTCCTCTGAACGTCATTCAACTTCAGAGACAACAGATCGTTAATTCTATTTGAAAAATGAAATAGCCTGGCTTGCACACGCTTAATTTGATTAGGAGAAGGATCATTTTCGTCAAAAAAACTAACTACAGATGCTAGCCCAGTAATATTCTCGATGATCGTGGAAAGAGAGTCGTCAATTTCTTTCTCTCCCAAAGTGGGGATGGAAATGGGCAAATCAAGGGACTCTCTAAGCTTGTTTGTGTCTACCGCAACCGTGCCTCCAGATTGCACATTTCTAAGAGTCAATTCATAGATCAACTCCTCCTTGCGCAAATAGTTAAGATGGAGAACATCGCGAGGGCCGGACATGATGACAGAACAATTTTGAAACAGAAAAAATCAAAAATTCCAGCAACTGAGAAAATTGTTAGAGTTCGAATCAAAGCAATGTTTAGCCGTCAAAAGGGGCTAAATTGAGACCCATTCAACCACGCTCTGCTACCACTTGTTACGGAGATTTCCGTGGTAGTTAGAGGTGAAAGAAGGTGCGGGGGTGAACGGGCCTCAAAATACGAAATTAAAGTTAAGATAAAATTTAACAAGGTTATATTTTCTTTTCAAAATTAAGAAATAACAAGCATGGCAGGTACAGAGTAGCAAAGCCACTATTCGAGAATGTACAATTACAGAGTTACTGGATGGGCTCCGAGAGCCAAACCTACAATACATGAACAATTAGCCCAATCTTACGATATACAGAAATTCAACAAAGGGGCAGAAGACCCCAATTATGCCCAGGAGCACTTGCTCCCAATTACACAGTAAAGCCTCCTCGAGGCATACAACACTCAATTTTCGAGAAAGAGCCACTCGCTCTCAACATTAAGACTATTAAAGGCCACACCAAACTCCACCTTCAAGTTGTCCTCTAAGGACATAGACACAGGGGTAAAATACCCAACCTACTGAGGCCTATTAAGTGAGAAAAAGGTTAATTACATGACCTCTAAAATAACCATTTGAGAGGAGGCGATCTGCGCTCCTAATACACTTGTTTAAAAACCTAATCTGGCACTAGGCCGCTAATGCAAGGGCTAATCCCATACTAAAGAGGTGACTTAAGAAAAAAACAATTTACATTAATGTTACGGAAGAATCGGTTGAGAAAAATAAGTTCACCTCAGAACAATATGAGTGGGAGCTCGAGAGGGTTAAGCACTCTCTATCCCAATATGTAGTTTAAAAGATAGAATAAATACAAAGTGTCTTTACATTTTAGGGAAAGTTACATGGTGGAAACGCTTCGGACCCGCCCCGAGAGTTAAACTGCTGAGCTAGCAAGAAAAGAAGTTATTAAACGGCCATTACCTTGTTATTGAACTGCTGCCCGAAGAAAGAGGCACTACCCGCCCCCTGCTATGTACTTTACACACTGAAAGATGGTACTGAAGTGGCCCGGAGACCCGAAAATCAGCAGTTTATATACTCTCGCGGAAAGTTCGAGGCGTTTTTGGAATGAGAACACCCGCCCACAAAAACTTTATTGGCTAGGGTTAAGCAAGATATTCAAGTTGGGGAAGACACATCAGATTGGTCAGAAATTAATTAAAGAAATTCGGGATTGGCTAAATACAAAACAAGGGGAAAGAAAGAGGTATACAGCCAACTTAAACAATAACAGAAAGAAATTTAACAAGAAACAAACTTTTGAAATAAAAATTTCTCCATAAAACGGTTCTTTCACTTCGCACTAGGGTACACCATTGTAGTTTTTCAGTAGTGTCCTCTAGAAGAGAAAGTTCACACTTCTTACTACAGGTAAAACAAAAATACATCAAAAATGACCCAGTTCAAAAACTCCAAAATTTCCAAGTAGTGACATCTTCTGAGAAACGTGAAAATTAATCCAGAAGATAAAGTTCAGACTTCCTCCAGCAGAGGAGTTTCAACGGGCGCGAAATTTTAAATTAGCGGTGTGGAGGTGTACCGCCCGGTACAAATATGAATACAAAAAACGAAACTGAACGGACCTAAACTGAACTGAACATACGTTGAACTATTGTACACCTAATCCCAGATAGGAACGGAGTATGAAGCAAATATGTCTTTAGTGTTGAGTTGTAAATTTTAGTTCTCGTTAGTTTGGTTATAGAAAATAATGACATTTCTTAAAAATATATGTTTTACCATCGAAGAAGAACCGTTAATGTCAACAGTACCACGATTTCTTAAACCTATTTCAGCTATTTCAACCCATATTGGTTCGATATATTGATGATATTATATTATTTGTAAACTCGTAGCGTACAGGGTGAATTATTGCACTTTCACAACGAAGTATCTCGTAATTGTAATCACAGGAAAGAAAGTGTCACCTGATCGTGGTACCCTTAACAGTGGCATCGTTGACCATTCTTGAAATCCATGCAGGCTTTGAAGTGAATTTCTTGTAACAAGTAATATTCCTCCTTGGGAATTACAGTAAACATATAATTGTACATATGATATGGGCTTTTGGGCTTATGCCTCTTTATGTTAAAGAGTTTCACTTTGTTTTTTTGACACGGCATAAGCCCAAAAGCCCATATATATACGAGTATCATGTCTACAAGTGCGGGCCGTGTTAAATAAAAAATAATCCTCGGCATTTATTCAGTTTCTACGTTTCTACGCTTACTTTGTATTCTAATTCAGGTAAATAGTATTATTCAATTCAGTTAGGAGCGATCATGTCTGAATACTCAGAGAAAAGTTTTTCTCGCTATGAGAGAGTACCCCGGGAACTTCCTGGGTTCTGGAAGACATAATCTGGAGGCCTGCAGGGAGGACTAATGCCATTACGTGCTTGAAATAATGTTGCGGTTTGAGAGATAAGTTTAACGAAGCCTTTAACTGGCAGGGAGTAATTGGGTTAAGGTGATGACCGTTAGAGGGAGGACCTGAGCTAGTGTCCAGGGTACCAAGATTAATGTCCAGCGCTGGCGGGAGGGAGCCAAGTTCCCATAAACTAATCAGCTTCCTCAGTACTGTAGCTTAATTACGTTAGGAAGGACGTACAGAACTGATCCTTTCTCTGCAGCAGCACCATAATATTGACAACAATTTTCGGCAAGAACAAAAGTATCAGCGACCAATAACAATAGCGCGTGTGTGCAACATGTGCTCTCTCAATTCGAAAACATCGAGATCAGAGAAAAGACACTGAGAAAACGTTCCACCACGAAATCTTGGATGTATCGTTATGATGATATTATTAATTCTGTAGTTTTGAATCATACTCATATGTGAAAAAGTTATCGAACGTATATAAACTACGAGATATCACTATTATGATATATAGCGAGGCGGTTGGTCATTCAATAATAATAATAATAATAATAATAATAATAATAATAATAATAATAATAATAATAATAATAATAATAATAATTTCGTGTGGCTATTTCTAGCCGAGTGCAGCCCTTGTAAGGCAGACCCTCCGATGAGAGTGGGCGGCATCTGCCATATGTAGGTAACTGCGTGTTATTGTGGTGAGGATAGTGTTATGTGTGGTGTGTGAGTTGCAGGGATGTAGGGGACAGCACAAACGCCCAGCCCCCGGGCCATTGGAATTAACCAATGAAGGTTAAAATCCCAGACCCGGCCGGGAATCGAACTCGGGACCCTCTGAACCGAAGGCCAGTACGCTGACCATTCAACCAACGAGTCGGATACTACTGAGATCCTAAGACATGATACTCATACCTTTGCCTGAAAACCAGACATAACTTTCAATTTTTAAAACATGACAGAAATTCGATCCACAGTCACGTGTGTAACAGGCTAGGGACCACATAACTTCCGATCAGGCCTTCGTCTTCTATATAAATAAAGTTGTAGGGGTTCCGTTGTCTGTAATTTTGTTTATTTTGCCAATTTTTCAGATATTTATCCGTTTTAAGTCAATTTAAGACCGTGTCAGTGGTGTTCAGCTTTCGTGTTTGTTTGTTTGTTTGTTTGTTTGTTTGTTTGTTTGTTTGTTTGTTTGTTTGTTTGTTTGTTTGTTTGTTTGTTTGTTTGTTTGTTTGTTTGTTTGTTTGTTTGTTTGTTTGTTTGTTTGTTTGTTCAATCATCAGGGGCAAACGGCTGAATAGATCAGAACCAAACTTCATATTTAGAGTCTACTAATCCAGGGGCAGATTTTGATATGCATATGATTTATGATCACTGAACAGACGGGAGATTCTAGGAACACCGGACAAGTTATTAGATTCAAATTCTTAAGTTTTTAGGCTTTGTCAATCGTGAAATTACCAGCGTTTCGCCCCATTGCAGCAGCGCGCTCATCAGTTGGAATGCTGCACCTTTCCAAGACGCTGGCAAGTGCGCCGTTGAGACACTACTGCAAGCCTCCTATGTAGGACAACGCAGTGATGGTGCACAAGGGGAAGCATGTGCC
Organism: Anabrus simplex; assembly: GCF_040414725.1. Lineage (NCBI taxonomy): Eukaryota > Metazoa > Arthropoda > Insecta > Orthoptera > Tettigoniidae > Anabrus > Anabrus simplex. Next base: position 1,486,128,480 of record NC_090265.1, on the reverse strand, counting down.
TTCACTTGTATAAATGCCTGCCTTTGGCCTGTATCAAAAATAAGGTTCCTAGAAGGAAACCATATTTAATTTTATCGATTGCAAATTAATGTTAAAACATTGAAGCTCTTAAGTTTTTAGGCTTTGTCAATCGTGAAATTACCAGCGTTTCGCCCCAGTACAGCAGCGGGCTATCAGTTGGAATGCTGCACCTTTCCAAGACGCTGGCGCTAGTACGCCGTGGTGTCTCAACGTGTCCGACCTGTTTCTTATTCCACAACTCATCCCTCTGCAAATTAAGTTACTTTTCTATAAATAGTGCCAGAAAGCACACATAGTGAGAGATCCGGAGTGTCACTATTCATATCAGTGACCCCGAAAACTCTGGTCGTTTTGGTAGTATTTTTGTATTTCACATTTGTACCAATTTTGATTGAGTACTATACTGAAACATACACACATACATGTTCGTAATCTCGGTCATTTTTATTTTCTTTTTCACCACTTCTCACCCAGTATGCCGACGGGGCTGAACTTGGACTTAAACGACGTCCGGATTGTCACTATTCGTCTCAGCCACTCCTACCCCCCCCCCCCGTAGCGGTGCTAGGGGTAGCTTACCCCCACATTATTTGTTTCCAGATAATAAGTCATAAGTTTATGAAGTTTGGTTGAAATTGATCCAGTGGTTTAGGAGAAAATATTGAAGTTATATAGCCTACATATATTATATTATATTATATTATATTATATTATATTATATTATATTATATTATATTATATTATATTATGAAAATCTACAACCTGTTTTCCAGTCTGAGACCGGGTCAGGAATGTAATGAATGAAACATATATAGGCTAGTATTACAATGGGGTCGCCACTCCCAAGGTGATTATTAATGACTGATAGATGCAATGAAATGATAATGAAGAGTGTTGCTGGAATGAAACTTGACAGGGAAAACCGGAGTACCCGGAGAAAAACCTGTCCCGCCTCCGCTTTGTCCAGCACAAATCTCACATGGAGTGACCGGGATTTGAACCACGGTATCCAGCGGTGAGAGGCCGACGCGCTGCCGTCTGAGCCACGGAGGCTTTATATTATATTATATTATATTATATTATATTATATTATATTATATTATATTATATTATATTATATTATATTATATTATATTATATTATATAACTGTTGATATTACACATGTTTCATACTTTCTTAAATATTTCTTCACATTTAATGCACAGCTACAAGCTACATTCTTCAAAGTTGGCAGACCTGTCAAAGATGGTCATATGACATGAAAGTACATCTCGATCATGGCATGTCTGATTGCTATTTCAAAATAACAGGCACGGTCATGAACCTCTTAGCATGAAAGGTACTTTATAAAATATGGCGTCTTGTTCCCATCCTCCTATATACAGCATTTCTTACGGGACTATTATGATACAGCGTAAGTTGCTGTCGTCTAGCGCCAGTCTCTCCATCAAATCGATCCAAGCTTAGTGCGGCTTTGCAATGAAATTAATTACATAAACTCATTCGTCGTGAGAAAACTATCCATCGGATTTCATTCAAATCACTTTCAAAACCGTCTCAGGAGTAATGCTGTATCAACAAATAGTGAAAACTTTCGCGAAATCGATCCGGTAATTTTTGAGTCCATATGAGACAAACACACACACACACACACACACACACACACACACACACACACACAGAGTTTCACATTTATATATACTACGGTATGTTAAGTACGTAGGCAAGTAAATATCTGAGTAAAAGTTCTTACCTTGCGGAAAATTGTTACTTCAAAGGGTCTGAGTTTAAGACCGCTGGTCTCCACAATAAATATTCACATTCTATCTCAATGCATCGCTTTGAATTTTGTGACAGTTCTAAATATTTAGTACACCTTGTCACCTCTGGCAACCTCTACCTGGAGGAAATTTTTGCTATTTGCTTCACGTCGCTCCGACACAGATATGTCTTACGGCGACGATGGGATAGGAAAGGCCTAGGAATTGGAAGGAATCGGCCGTGGCCTTAATTAAGGTACAGCCCCGGCATTTGCCTGGTGTGAAAATGGGAAAGCACGGAAAACCATCTTCAGGGCTGCCGACTGTGGGGCTCGAACCCACTATCTCCCACCTGGAGGAAAAGTTTGTTACTTGTTTGAATGCGAAATAAAGTAGTGTCTTGCTGGACTCGAACGGAAATGACTGCCGGGAGTTTATACTTTATGAGCAACTACATTTAAGCTTAGTTTAAAACTTCTGGTTCTACGGTAGTTAAATTTCCTAACATCACGCGCACGTGTGGAATTCAGCACGTTATTATGTGGAAACTACAGCTCCAAGTAATTTGTTATACTGCGTTGTTCTTTGTTCTTCACTATCAAAATACATTATGCCGACTGCAGAATTATGAACATATAATTAAAGCTGACTCTCATGCACCTTGTCCATACATGGAACAGAAATACTAACAGCCAAAGCCAAAAACTTGAAATGCATTACATAGAGTCGAAACATTTGATTTTTAAAGATTGGGTCATTTATTTTTCACAGAACATCTTCCTCGTCTGTTTGTTTATTTAATATAGTATAGCCTAGTTTCTCATGTGAGTTACTTCAAAGCCTACTAAGAATGTTTTCTTTTGGTTTCTATTTCTTTCTCTTTCCCGTAAGGTCCTGCAGTTCATACCGTTGGAGGCGTCTACTTGCTGGAAAATTTACTCTCGACTGTCAATTTTTCGAGTCATCGAACTAGACCCATTTTCTTTGTTAGTAAGGCCATTTAATCTATAGAAAGCCATCTTGATTGGTGAAGGGAAGGGAATGGAAGGGATTAGGAGAGTTATTGACCAGTCTCAGTTATGATGTTTTAAGAGCATGAAGTAAGGAGGTAAATGAAGGAAGGAAAGAAGGAAGAAAGGAAGGAAGGAAGGAAGGATATAAGAATCCCCAATCCGGCATTCATTTGCCTTGTTTTTTTTAAATCGCATATATTGATAAGAACCAGTAGTTCTCTTTAACTGCGAGCGCGTTGTAAAACCTCTACATAGCCGATAAGGAAACTATTCACAGACTATATAATGCAATAGGCTTTATAGGCCATATTCAACAGATACATTTACTTGAATTAATCGATTTCTCTGAGTCACCTCTCACTTGTTATAGTGACCCTCTGATTTTTTCCATGAACATGTTTTCACTGGTCATAAAAAATTATCAATTCCTCAATGTTCAATCCATATCGCTTTGTATTTCTTACTTTTAACTGTAATAACTTTTTCAAGAAGTACGTATGGGTTTCAGATGTATCACTTCATCCTTGTCAGCCGCTATTGACTCGAAAGCAGAATATTGTATGACTATTAATCTCAGACATCTGACTGCTGTACTGGTTCGAATCGTAAAGGTATATTTCGACAAATCACACAAACGCAAACCTGGCCTTCACCTGTTTTCTTTTAAAATAATACTATTGGTCCTGAAATTTTGGAGAAATATTCCTCTTTATTTAAGTCACTGTATAGTGTTCAAGAGCTAGTCGACAGTCTCTGTAGTAGTAATCATTTGGTATAGCATTGAATCAGGTGCCCCATAACATTAGTACAGCAGAGCTTACTTTGAATTAGAGTATGGAAATCAGGGATCGTGACTAAGGATAGGACTGGTCTACCAATTCTATCCTTGACATTAACGTGAAACGTTGAATTAGTTATATTAAATCCTTTCAGGGTTCTGGAAATATTACGTTTCTAAACTGATATTCTAACTGTGTTCTAAAGTAAGTGGCCACCTATATATTTTCCAATAATTGTCCTGAGTATTAATAACGTACTTTGTATTCTCTGTTGCAGCACTTCGATTGTCGGAACCACATCCGGGTGATACAACCTATGGGAGATGGTGGTAGATTGTACATATGTGGTACCAATGCACACAGCCCGAAGGACTGGGTCATTTATGTAAGTACTTTATGTCCAATACCTGATCCGATCCATATGTCTTTAATGCGACTGTCAATCAATATTTAGTTCAAAGCGCATTATTATTATTATTATTATTATTATTATTATTATTATTATTATTATTATTATTATTATTATTATTATTATTATTATTATTATACAGAAACTGTTTTGCTCTGACATTCGACATATTTGAAGTTTTATGTTACAATATATTTCTGTTTTTTTATTATTATTGATAACTGGTGAAGTTCGACCAACGAGCTATAATTGCCTCATTACGTATATGGTGTGTTCAAAGCACAAGAGGATCAAGTCCATTCAGGGACGATTAGAGATATTCACCCGTAACGTTGACGGACTTTCATTAATTCCACGAAGCATGTGATCATCGGATTTCATGATATAGTTACGTAAACACCTTTAGTGTGAAGATTGATTATGACAACAAGGACGGCACGTTTAATTTTTGCAGTGTTTGAATGAAAAACATATAAATCATAGTTTGGGTTCACTTGTGTGCTGTGAATATTCTGAATATATTGTTCAAGTACAAGTATGTTGTTCAAAATGTAACAAGATTGGAATCTTTATTTATAAACGAAACCAACATGTATACATTTACAAAACTTGAAGCGCATACACTCGTCCAGTCTTGCGGTGTAAAAAAGAAACTGGCGTTTTTCTCTAGCAAACTCTATAATACCAAAATCAACATCAGAAACTTGCGATCAGTAGTTTTCAGTGCCATGTCACGATCTCGTTTTAACTTCAACAGTGAGAACGCCCTTTTAATGTTTCTATTTTGGCCACTGCACGAGTCTGAATAAAGAACTATAGTTTCACAAGCTGAAGCATGGGTTTTTAGATGTTTTGCTAAACAAGAAGAAATGTCTTGGGATCCCCTCCCTCCTTCTGTCTCATCCCGCATGTGCATAAACGAATTATTAGAATTAAAATAATGAATACAAAATTGTAGACTACAAATTTATTTTATAATAAACTACAGAATTAGTTAACTTTGGTAGTGGTGGCGCGTTTTACAAATCAAATATGAGAACAAGACGATTAATGTTAGTGGGTGCATTTTGGTCTTCTTGCGTTGTGCTGGAGTTCCCGCTTGATGCGTCGGAATCCATACTTGCAATTTAATAACCGATCTTGTGGACGTGTACTACTTGTGTTCCGAAGACAAATGATGTTCTACTCAGTGCACAAACAATCTCTACTTCTTGCGGCCATTAAACAAACTACAGCGCTTTTCTGGTGGCAAAATAGAAAGTATCCTAAGCAAACTAATGCCCTAATTATCTGGATTTGTTTGCAAAATGGACTTGATCCACTTGTGCTCCGAGTACACCATGGGATAGTCGACACCTTAAAACTAGTATTCACTACAGAAAGGAAAAAACAAAACGAAAAACTGCTGAACGACTATTGTGGGTGAAGCGACAGTGAACAGCAACAAGCAAGGCGAATGATGATGCTGCCAGAGGCCTGTGTCTCTGCCGTGAGTGTACCTGTCCTTCCCCACACCCATGGTAATGGATCTGTCACTAATACCACTAAGACTGAATGATATTAATTGAACATCGAATTACAGAGGTAAAGAGTGAATTCTCGTTTGAATTCCCTTTGGCGAATTGTGAGGAACATGGTGATACGGTATATTCCTCTCAATTGGAAGCCCCAAGCCAATCCGATTCCCGGCTTATTCAAGAATGTTAATCCTGCTCGGAGGATTGCAGCGATACTCCTCAAATAGGGCGGTGGCATCAGTCACGAGATAAGGATCCGTAGGTGAATTTTTCAATCAAATAGACTAGGTACGTGAAGTCAGCCTTCAAGGAAGCAAAGAGTAATTTCTGCTCAATGGAGCAGGAAAATAAGCGTACAGGGAAGCAATTTTTGTTATGGTATTCATCCGATTACAGCCCTCAAAGAACTATATACAATTTTGTATCACAAATCATAGTTCCAAACTGTGAGTATATCGTCTTGAATAAACCGTACAGGCACACTACCGTCGTTAATGACAACACGGCAAATGAGAACGTTCGTGTAGTAACGAAATCAGTTCCTCTTCATTGCACCTGTAAGCTGCTTTTATTTGTCTCATTCTTCAATAGGAGTGTTGCTGCAGCAGATGGACGTTTGTATGTCTACTCCACGTTGAGCCAGCGTTCCAATATTTCAAGGTCATTGAGGAGCTTATTTCGGTGTTCGCAGCAACTGGTGCTTGTAGTCCATTATGTCTATTTAGATTTCTGGGTAACAGACCCATGATCATACGAGCGTGTGAGAAAAAGTGGCAACAAGGCATTCTCCGGAACTCAGTATGTGACGCGAACCTGAATCTCTTGATATCCTGTTCGTGAGTGCAACGTCCAAGTAACACCACCAAGTTAGCAACCAAACAGTACAGCAATACATTATCATCAGCAATAACAATCTGTAAATCACGGGTCTTTGGTTCTCATCGAGGAGGTTATCTTAATGAGTTAATACGTAATTACATTCTCGCTGAGATATGTCAATTAATAATCATCATCATCATCATCATCATCTGTTTACCCTCCAGGTTCGGTTTTTCCCTCGGACTGAGCGAGGGATCCCACCTCTACCGCCTCAAGGGCAGTGTCCTGGAGCTTTAGACTCTTGGTCGGGGGATACAACTGGAGAGTATGACCATTACCTCGCTCAGGCGGCCTCACCTGCTATGCTGAACAGGGGCCTTGTAGGGGGATGGGAAGATTGGAAGGGATAGGCAAGGAAATAGGGAAGGAAGCGGCCGTGGCCTTAAGTTAGGTACCATCCCGGCATTCGCCTGGAGTAGAAGTGGGAAACCACGGAAAACCACCTCCAGGATGGCTGAGGTGGGAATCGAACCCACCTCTACTCAGTTGACCTCCCGAGGCTGAGTGGACCCCGTTCCAGCCCTCGTACCACTTTTCAAATTTCGTGGCAGAGCCGGGAATCGAACCCGGGCCTCCGAGGGTGGCAGCTAATCACGCTAACCACTACACCACAGAGGCGGACGTCAATTAATAATAATAATAATAATAATAATAATAATAATAATATTAATAATAATAATAATAATAATAATAATAATAATACATCATACAATCACACAACTTTTACAGTTCTAACACAAGCAACTTGTGGAATTTAATTGTTATTTAATCACCTCTGTGATCATTATTCAAAAGATCAATGATAATAAGGAACTCATTCATGATTACAACCTGCAAAAGTAAACTTGTTTTGCGCAACATCGATCAGCGTTTCAGTGCATTTTTATGTACATCTTAAGCTAACCAAGATCATGTGCAACATAATATACGGCTAACAAGAACTACCTGGCGAGTATTTTTTTAAATTTTTATCTGGACTTCGAGGAGCCCGTCAATTTACCCTTCACGTAACTGAGATGTATGCTGCCGGTACTTATGGAATGGAAATAATCTTTTACCAACGGGTAATTTACTTGCCTGCTCCTTTACCAGTACATGGTAGAGATAGCACTCAGTAGTTCATTTCTTTTTCATTTCTGACTTTGTGCTTATTGCTGAAGCATTTCGATTTATGTAAGTAGTAAAAACTTTAGAGCACCCGGTCCGCTTGACAAGTCACCAGTGAGAAGAAAGATGTTTGATATTTCTTCCACACAGACTTCTCTTTATGCTTCTTTTCATTTCCTTTCGCTAGATCTCTTCTTGGGTGGCGCCATCTGTGCAGTGAGTTCATGCCATATAGATGCTAACCTAAGAGAAAAAAATATACATGACCTGGGGTCGAACCAGGGATCTATTTTGTTCGGTGAATCTAGACATCGAGCAGGCCACTGCAGCTGACTAACAATCTCTGGTCTGGAGCACGTTGTGTTACCTGTACAGGTTGAAGAGGAGCGTTGCATGGTCCGTGTGATCATGTATGAAGAGGAGCAGGACAGCCTGGACGACCTGCGGCTGTCAGGGTGCCACTGGTGATGACAAGACGTGTGCAAATTTTGTAAGACACGTTATCCTATACCATAATGCCTGTCTCAGACGGACGCATCATACCAGATGTGTCTCTCCAGGTCTACGCCCGGCCCGCGTATACAGGGTTATTCACCCAACATGTTACACAGAAATAACTTCTAAACCATTAAAGATATCGGCATTCTGTTTTCATATTCGTAAATGGCACGCAGGGTCTTGTAAAATAACGTGCTACTTAATCTAATAGGGTGATTAATAGCCGACATATTGATCTTAACTCCATATTTTTAAACGGAACGGCACAAATTCATACAGCTGGCCTAAAAGTTCAACCACGTACAAGTTCAAATATGTGAGTATTTTCAAAAGCGGACAATTACTTTTTGAGATATAAATAAGAAGAGCATGCGCAGTTTTGCATGCCGCATCAGACGGCGTGAAGTCGGGCAAGGACATATTGAGGCGCAAGCTGCTTCCTGGCCTTGATTTCAGCCACAGAACGGGTACAAAGCATGTACTGTAAACATAATGTGATGTACCGTAACATACCCTGGGTGTGCAACGTTATTGTATGACTGGCGAACACACAACGGGGAAGGGAGATTAAAGTTTTTGTTTTTTTTGTTTTGACATGTAATAGGTTGCGCTCATTTTATCGTTTTTTCTCACGGATGGGAATAGGAAGGATTTGGAGAGGAAGTCGGCCGTGGCCTATCACAAAGGTACCTGTCCGGTATTTGCCTGGTGTTGAACCCGTGGCCTATCACAAAGGTACCTGTCCGGTATTTGCCTGGTGTTGAACATGGGGCACCATGAAAATCACTTTCAGGTTGGGCGAGGCAGGACTCGAACCTATGCTCTCCCGAATGCGCGCTACTACAGTCGCGCTTGAGCTCTTAAGAGATTAATGCGTGTAAAATAAAACATAAATAATAGTGTTGCTGCCATCTCACCACGACCAGCTCTGAACATTTGCTTTTCTAGAAGGAGCTCTTCCAGTGTTTTGTGTTATGTTTATTTCTCAACTCATACAGTAGTATGAACTGTACACTAAAACCAGTGACATTTATAGCTTTCGTTATGTTCCTTTCAAGGCAAAGTACTTATTTTATTCCTTTTAAACACATCAACCCTTTCTGTCCTGTCATGTGTTCGCCTGTCATACACACTTTGCAAACCCTTTACATGTGTACGAGTTGCTTACATGCCTGGTATCCATTCTGTCGCTGAAGTCACCCCCAGGAAACTGCTAGCGCCTCAATATGTCCTTGCCCGACTTCACGCCGTCTGATGCGGCATGAAAAGCAGCGCATGCTGTTCTTACTTATATCTCAAAAAATAATTGTCCGATTTTGAAAATACTTACATATTTGAACTTGTACGCAAATGAACTTTTAAATCAGCTGTATGAATTTGTGCCGTTCCATTTAAAAATATGGAGTTGGTATCAATATATCGGTTGTTAATCACCCCGTGAGACTAACTAGCACGTTATTTTACGAGATCCTGGATACCATTTAAGAATATGAAAACAGAATGCAGATATCTTTAATGGTTTAGAAGTTATTTCCGTGTAACATGTTAGGTGAATAACCCTGTATATATCGCTGATGTTCTGGCAGAATCAGCTTTCATCACCGAGTACGACAGGTCGCCGTACTTCTCTCGATCTGAAAACAACTAACACAATCTTTATGACTTAATTTTTGCACTGCTTTGCTAATTGGCTGATGGAATGCATGCTAGTATTTCAGGATGAACCAAGTCTCGGCTCTCCTACTTCGGACGACCGAAGTTGGAAGAGGGAGACTCCAAATCGACCAGTTACCCGTACACTGAATAGGAAGTTTAAAACTGATTATAGTCAGTAGAAGAAAACATACGGAGAGTAGTTATCTCTGAAGTATCATCTCTGTATGGGTTAATAATAACGAAGTTTTGTAATCATGTATGTACATAAAACAACTTTGATTCACAGATATGGAACATTATAGAGTTTAACTCACTAATAACTAAGGGCGACAATAATTATAAGTTTAGTATTATTTTCGTTTTTCATATCTGTTCAGTTTTGTTCCCTTGTTCCTTAGGTATTGTTGTTTGTCTGCCTGTTTTATTTTCTTTGGTTTTGTTAGTTTGTTTTGGCTACCTTCTAATGAGATTGTTGGTTGTTTGTCTGCCCGTTTTATTTTATTTTATTTTGGTTTTATTTTAGTTTGGTTTTGTTAGTTTATTTGCTTTTGGCTGATGACGTACAGTGGAGTTGGAAGAGGCGGGGATAGGCCTGACCTATCTCAAGCTAAAGTGTTGATTCGGTACGTCTGCACATGTAAAGTAGAGTAAAGTAGTGAATAGTGTTAGGTTAGAGGAAGTAAGTTGTCAATGAGACAGTGAAAGATGAGCCGAGTTATGGAATCCGTCTCGACAGTGAAATATAGGTGTGACAGCCTACATGTAGAGCTAGGCAATCCGCACACATGTGGGTTGTTACAGGAAGGAGTGGTGAGGAAATAACATTGACAGCTTAAAGGGTCTATGAGGTATCGGTTTCCGAGCCTCATGAGACATGTCTGGTCGTGACATCCCAGGGAAGGGTGGTAGCAGTTCCTCACCAGGGGTGATGTCGCGGCCAGACAGATTTAGGATAGATTTAGTATATATTCATGTAGTAAAGTAGTTAGTTTAGTTAGGTGGTGTGTTGCATGTGGAACTGGCGATCCGCCCATGTGCAAGATGCTACAAAGTAGATTTAGAAGTAGTTAAGTAGTATATTCATGTAGTAAAGTAGTTAGTTTAGTTAGGTGGTGTGCTGCATGTGGAGCTGGCGATCCGCCCATGTGCAGGATGCTACAAAGTAGATTTAGAAGTAGTTAAGTAGTAAGTAGTTAGTATCTAGCTATAAACAGTCTGTGAGTGTTTATTTTATTGGAACATTGTAACTGGGCGAAAGCCTGTTATGTTCAGTTCAATAAATTCATTCATTCATTCATAATTGGCTGATGATGACTTTTCAAATGCGTTGAAACCGGTCCCAAATGAACAGGTTGTAAGTTATTTGGTTCAACTTAACGGAGTATTGAGAGGTGGATCCTTCCTTCTATTTAATATTGTATATTTCTCTATTCAATACGGAACAATCATGAAATTTTCAACTTTTTATGGACTCATTACTCAAACAACAACATAATGTAGATTCTATTTCCTTCGCAATGCGCAATTGCTCCATGAGTTCTTCCGAACATTAGGTACACATCTCGGCTCTGTCTGCGTTTTGTTATGATTTGATCCCTCTGCAGATCAGTACTGATTATCGACCTTCGGCACCCGAGATCGAGGGTTCAGCCCCAGCAAAGTTTGTCGCAATTTTGAAGGGTGAAAAAAAACTCATCCGGCACTCGGTATCATTACGTGTCGGCATGTGAAACGTCTCTGGTGACACATTTGGTCTTTGCTTGATAGAATGCAGGAATAGATCGCCCAGCAGAGTTCAGGTTTCTCTGCAATCTGGTAGATTAAAACGGAACGTTGGCATTGGTACGCAGGCAGCGTGAATGGCGTCTATTCGTAATGCCTCCCCGCGGTATGTGTGGCCAGGAAATTATTATTATTATTATTATTATTATTATTATTATTATTATTATTATTATTATTATTATTATTATTATTATTATTATTATTATTATTATTATTAGGTAAAAATACGAAGTCCAATTAAGCGATGAGACGAAACTGGGTGAAAATTCACTGTTCAAATGAAAGCGAAAACCAGTCATACTCAGCATCCGGAAATATGAACAGAGCAAAGAACTCAATAATGTGAAACTCACAGTTAACACGTGAAAAGTGAACGAGGAAAGTGTTTGGCATTTGTGATGTTTCTTTTTAGACATTTCAGCTGGCAATCACTCCTATCACGTGTCAACACACTCCCGTTCTGCTACGAGTCATGACTGCACGCTTCGCGCCTGATCGTTTTAAAAATATACAAGGAAATATGTATGTATAACTACGGTATTGTTGAGTCTGTTATAAAGGGTGTTAATTACAATTGATGGAGTGTGACACCTGTGGACAGGTCGACATATTCTCGTCACATCATACTCACTAATATTGTAAATTAAATATCGATAAATGGCGACGATTCCAGAATTTGTTGATAATGTTTGAAGGGCCTCAGATTTTATAAGGAAAGAATTTACGCGGAAGTTTTTCCATTGTTAGCGTTTATTTATTTTTTCTTTCTTTCCACGTATTTAAATGTATTTATTTATAAATTTGCTCGTCAGCCCGTTGATACAATTAATATTCCTCACCCATGGGTCGGATTAATTTATATTTCTTAACATTAATTTCTATGGAGGCCGATAACCGCTTTCGCCTATTAAAGAACATTAATCGTTATAATTAATCACGACATGTATACTCGTTCTTTACTGTATGAACGTGTCTGAATTCTGAATTAGCCGGGCTGAGTGGCTCAGACGGTTGAGGCACTGGCCTTCTGACCCCAACATGGCAGGTTCGATCTGGCTCAGTCCGGTGGTATCTGAAGGTGCTCAAATACGACAGCCTCGTGTCGGTAGATTTATTGGCACGTAAAAGAACTCCTGCGGGACAAAATTCCGGCACCTCGGCATCTCCGAAAACCGTAAAAGTAGTTAGTGGGACGTAAAGCAAATAACATTATTATTAATTCTGTATTGCTTATTAATAGCATGCCAGTAACGTATAGTAAATTATAAACCTATTTGTTATAACGAAAATAATGTGTCGATGAGTCCCGTTATGAGAAAGAATGATGAGATTATGTTCGATTGATGTGATATTCTGTTTCAATTTTATTTATTTCCCAAAAATATTAAATCTGACGTGATAGCTGGAAGAGGGAGCACTTCACTCTGGGAGTGCTGTTGTGTAGAGGTTGGTTAAAATTCCAATCCTAGGTTATCTTCCAACTGGTTCTATAGCTTTCTACTTCAAATTTAGGTTAATTTTAAAATTATAGCCACCTGATTTCAAAACATAACATCCCATGCTTTAAACTCCACTGTTCGATCTTGGGAGCGTAGTTCATTAATCCAAATATTAATCTGCATTCCATTTAGAAATATGATAAAATTTAAGGACAACGCAGTATGATATAGACTCAGATTAATTAGTATTTTGTTTAGTTATAGCATCATTTTAATAAGTATAGTCTATAAACTATGTTCCCACTACTCCTCTGTGATTAAAAGTAATGATTTAACAGTATTTCCGACAACTTAAACATGTATTAACATTTTCTACTTTTATCATCACGCATTGCTGTTATACAGGGTTCAGCAGGAGACTATATTCTGTGGATTAAATGAGGCCCCGTTAACATTTATATGCACTCTACGTGATCGAGACCGGTCCTGTCCATGCGTATATGATATGATTACAGACCAGTAGCCACACAAAATCCTGAATAATCACATTACGTAAACAAACATGCTCTGGTTCCTTCTCGCGCGACGCTTACCTAAGAGGATTTTACGTAAATATCCCTTACTAATATAATTAAAAGCATTATATGTTATAATACTGAGTGGTGAAAAAGATTTCAATTTCCAATATCCCCTCCTATGTACGAGCTGACTACTGACCGACACGTTTACTTCGAATTGATACGACCTTGAAAATAAAGAAATTTTCCTCCTTCTTCTGCGGTGTTCAATCCGAAGAGTGGCTTGTAGCGGCATTCAATAAACTCCGTTCTGCGGCCAATCTCTTCAGTGCCAAATAATTATGACACATCGAGCGAGCTGGCCGTGCGATAAGGGGCACGCAGCTGTTAGCTTGCATTCGGGAGGTAGTGCGTTCGAACCACACTGTCGGCAGCCCTGGAGATGGTTTTCTGTTGTATCCCATTTTCACTCCAGGCAAATACTGGGACTGTGCTTTAATTAAGGCCACGGCCGCTTCCTTCCCACTCCTAGCCCTTTCCTATCTCATCGTCCCCATAAGATCTATCTCTGCCTGTGCAACGTAAAGCCAATTGTAAAGTAATTATGACAAAGTTTGTCCTGGATTACTTGGTTGATATACGATAGCCATTGCCTTTGCTGTTTCTTCTTTCCACAGTGTCCTCCATTGTTGTATGCACCAAGCAAGTTGACCGTGCGGTTAGGGTCGCGCCGCTGGGAGCTTGCATTCGGGAGATATTTAATTAATTTTTAATTTCGTGTGTGTATTTCTATCCGGGTACAGCCGTTGTAAGGCTGACCCTCCGATGAGGGTGGGTGGCGTCTGCCATGTGTAGGTGAAATGAAATGTCGTATGGCTTTTAGTGCCGGGATATCCCAGGACGAGTTCGGCTCGCCAGGTGCAGGTCTTTCTATTTGACTCCCGTAGGCGACCTGCGCGTCGTGTTGAGGATGAAATGATGATGAAGACAACACATACACTCAGCCCCCGTGCCGTTGGAATTAACCAATTAAGGTTAAAATCCCCGACCCGGCCGGGAATCGAACCCGGGACCCTCTGAACCGAAGGCCAGTACGCTGACCGTTCAGCCAATGAGTCGGACCATGTGTAGGTAACTACGTGTTATTGTGGTGGAGGATAGTGTTATGTGTGGTGTGTGAGTTGCAGAGATGTTGGGGACAGCAAAAACACCCAGTCCACGAGCCATTGGAATTAGCCAATGAAGGTTAAAATCCCCGGCCCGGTCGGGAATCGAACCCGGGACCCTCTTAACCGAAGGCCCGTATGCTGACCATTCAGTCAACGAGTCGGACATTCGGGAGATAGTGGGTTCGAACAACGCCACCTAGATTAGAACGCCGTGCGCTGAGCAGCACTGCTGCCAAGCGTAATCATACAAGTCTTGTCCACCCAAGAACAGTTTCTACCGGTAGGTACTTCTAGAATTGTTCCTTTTACTGCATTACCACAAATAAATATTATATTTCTTGTGACATACATCACTACTTTAATAAAACCAGTCTTATATCAATTTGTAATACACTAATACACTGTAACATAACTGTTTTGAACACTGAAAATCCAGAAACTTATAAAGGGAAAGATGGCTTAATTTGGCACGTTCACATGTTGCTTTTTGTGGGTTTTTTTCTTTACGTCGCACCGACACAGATAGGTTTTATGGCGACGATTGGACAGGGAAGGGCTAGGAGTGGGAAGGAAGCGACCGTGGCCTTAATTAAGGTACAGCCCCAGCATTTGCCTGGTGTGAAAACGGGAAACCACGAAAAACCATTTTCATTGCTGCCGACAATGGGGTTCGAACTTACTATCTCCCGAATACTGGATAGTGGCCGCACTTAAGCGACTGCGGCTATCGAGCTCGGTTCACATGTTTTAACTACACTCATATTAGCATGCTTAGTAATGAAAATATTAATACATCTTTTCTTAAATAATAGCTTTGTTAATAATAGTTATGTGGAATATAGAACAGTAATGAATAAATTTATTCTTATAATTTATATTTACAGTACAGTATGTATCGCAACCAGCGTTGCCAACCGTACTGTTTGAATCGTACAACCCTGTATGTACGGTTCGAAAGTCAAACCGAACGCCTTATATAGGGTTATTCAAAATGTTTAAATTAACATTGTTTTATTATTGGAAATGTTCAGATTTTTTATTCAATTTTTTCTTCTGTTTTAACGTACCTAATTTCTTCCATTTCTCCAGGGGACTCCCAAGCTTTAAATGTTGTGATTCACCTTTATACTCGTTTCAGATCAACCAATGAAGCACCAGAACAGTCTGACACGTAGGATTATTCTGCTTCATACTGCGGCCGGGATTACCCTACTTCAGACTTTATCAACTGTGGATCTAGTAGTCGTATATTTGTTCACAGTCACAATCTTGAATCAGCCCACACCGAACTCCGCCAATCGTTTCTTAACCCAGTGTGAAGTATGGTGTAACATCAAATCAGCATTCCAGTCTCCGAGGATTATCAGATTCTCATCCCTTTTAACATTCTTCACCAATTTCTTAAGGTCATCGTATATTTTTTCCCCACTTCTTCATCTTCATAGCCTTGAATCGATACGGTGTCTCTTGGTTTGGTAATAAAGAACTAGCAATCGTACTGTAACATTTAACTAACTACCGCAATATATCTCTTTCTACTAATAAAAATATTTAAGGGGCTCACGTCAAGGTTTAATAACTTGGAGACATAAGTTTTATATTTACGTTACAAAGAATGAAAAATCGATTCACTTCAGCGATCTGCTATGTCCATCTCAACGTAAGTACATTGCTAGTACTACTATTACGACTAATACTACTACTGCCCTTATGACCTCAGCTACCAACCTGATCGTCTAAAATGGTGCCATCTGGATGACCTGCCTCCTAATTTCGAAATTTCCACTGTGCTGCTATCTGGCAGCGAAAGTGGCGTAGGCCTACTACTAGACGCATTTTATGGCCGTATCATGGGCGCCCGCAGGATCTTTTCCAGGGGGGGGGGGGCACATTAACAATTTTCTTGAATATAAAAACCAATATAACGTCAGCAACATTAAATTGTTTACAGAAACTTCCAGTTATAACATATGCTAGCTGACTATCAGTAATTTCAGTTTATGAAATAATCTAGTATGATATTAAACAATTGAGCATCAACATCTTTAGAATTCCAGGGGGGGCAAGTGCCCCCCCTTGCCCCCCCTTGCGGGCGCCCATGTGGCCGTTGATTTCATTTTGCCGCGTAACACTGATTACTGCAACAGAGATCGATCCCGCAAACATAAGCTCATGAGTCGGGCACTCTGTCACTGATCCGCGATGTTCAATAATCAGTGTTATTTGTTTTACGTCCCACTAACTACTTTTTAAGGTCTTCGGAGACGCCGAGGTGCCGGAATTTAGTCCCGCAGGAGTTCTTTTACGTGCCAGTAAATCTACCGACACGGGGTGTCGTATTTGAGCACCTTCAAATACACCGGACTGAGCCAGGTTCGAAGCTGCCAAGTTGGGGTTAGAAGGCCAGCGCTTTAACCGTCTGAGCCACTCAGCCCGGCGATCCGCGATGTTAACAATAATAATAATAATAATAATAATAATAATAATAATAATAATAATAATAATAATAATAATAATAATAATAAATGGCATGAATTTAACGTACCTTCAATACCTAAAGAGATTCCTGTAGTGTGGAATTTCTTTCTGAAACGTGGTTGTTGAATATTCTACCAAATCTACTGACAAGCCTCTGTCACAAGCACTCTTATAATCTAAATGACTGCAGCGGGGTTCGATCCCATAGCTTGAACACAGAAGGAGAGTGGCTAACCCTTCGGACTTTGCAACAAGTCTTACTGATTTAAGGAGATACCCAAACCCCATGGCACTACAGCCCTTGAAGGGCCTTGGCATACCAAGCGACCGCTGCTCAGCCCGAAGGCCTGCAGATTACGAGGGGTCGTGTGGTCAGCACGACGAATCCTCTCGGCCGTTATTCTTGGCTTTCTAGACCGGGGCCGCCATCTCACCGTCAGATAGCTCCTCAATTCTAATCACGTAGGCTGAGTGGACCTCGAACCAGCCCTCAGGTACAGGTAAAAATCCCTGACCTGGCCGGGAATCGAACCCGGGGCCTCCGGGTAAGAGGCAGGCACGCTACCCCTACACCACGGGGCCGGCTTTAAGGAGATACAGAAATGCTTAAATAACGCTCAGTACGTTTTACTTTTTTATTCAAAAGCTGTGTAATATCCTTATTTTGAAAAATCGAAAAAGATTTCTTTCAATGTATCACCGAGTATAATGTTGTTTGTCTATCATTTCGAATTTTGTCCTGAACTGATTCCAGTAGCGGTGATAATGGGATTCATGTTCAGTGGTAATCTCATCGGATTGCTATAATTACTCATTAAAGTCCCATGTTTTCTAATATCAGTCATTCCGCTTACAGTCCATGTATGACCATGACGTACACTCTCGCCAGCTGACAAACAAATGACTATCACCACTCCTCCTGGTGGTCATTAGATGATGGCGCTGCTATTTCCTATTGTCGGCGATTAATACACCAAACTGAGTATGATTAAGTTTGCTGCAGGTGGGCGAGGATGGTTAGGGTTAAATCAACTAATGGATCTCCCATTCTTTGTCGTTATTAGCCTTTAAAATGTTCGAAAACTTTTAGATTTGTCACAAATAAGATAAAATCGCAATATTACACTTGCTCAGTCATGCCGGCACATTTAATATACTGCAGCGGAGATTTTTCTCTCACATGTTTCAGCCAATAGGAATTGACAATATTTAGCTTTTCTGTGGTTTCTTTTCTGACGATATTTCGAATGTTGTTGGTAACTTTGTGGATGTTTTGGAATGCTTTTAGCACTTCAGTCGCTTTATACGTATTATACTTGGCATCGTATAATTGAAGATTTTTGATGATGTCTCTGGGTCATAGTCTGCGAAGTCACTTCATTTAGTTTAGCGAGTCACCTTCTGTTTTACGTTTTAATTCCGTTTGCGTGATTTCTAATGTCACTCGGTCGGAATTCATGCTACTTGATTATACGGAAAGTTTATTGCCGTTATTTCTACTTCATATACAGTTTCTTTTACATAAAAATTTGCATTTGGATTACACTTACTATTTGTGCATCTGAAACGAACCGGTTTTCAGTTCGTGCTGGATTAATGCGTAATGCGGCCTGTTTGATAGTAACCAGTATGTTACGAACCGTATAATTTTCACAGGCGAAACGCTTGCCTCCAAAAATGTTCTTGTTTTGGCAGATAGCTTGAAGGGCACACACGTTTTCAGCACCTCAACAATAACTTCGTTCCCGACACTTAAACATTCAAATTCTTCGTTCATACGCTACAATAAACAGAACCGTTATTAGCCCGCGGTTGATTTTAAAACAGTGAATTTCATTTCATTCACTCTCGATATACTTCTACTGTAGATAGTTCTCTCACATCCACCGCAAGTCATTGTTACTTTGAAAGAGCGCGCTTTTCTTACTTTCACCGAATGTGGTAATTATGTGGCCACAGATCGCGCCACCTCTGATGGATAAAAAAATACATAGTCTTCTTCACAGAGGATCACAGCTGATCAGAGCTGCTTAGTAGGAACAAAGAAAATAGTGTAATTTCGTTCTTTCATGCTGTCTCGCTTTCAATTCTTCCGTATAAGTAAGAATATTTTTGGGGCGGGATGGTGGGTTTCTAGCAAGTATAGAGGAAGGACCTCTTCTCTCTGCTAATTCAGGTATCGCAAACATTTTTCAATCTTTCCAAATGATTCCCAACTGCATCCCACCTAAAGGGTAAGACATGCCGGGTGTATTACACCTCACTCAGCGCTCATCACTCCTGTCTCTTCACACAGGCAGCTGAGAGATGCAAAACAAACCCATATATTTCAATAGTGGCGTTCATGCCGGCACTTCACTCATCCCTCTTCTCTCCGCTCCTCCCTCAAGAATGAAATCGGTTTGATTTTGGAGCAATGTGTTTCTTGAGTGCTGTTCTGTGACTGTTTGGCTCGAGGCCAAGGCGTTTATCGCAACGAATTATTGTACGTTAAATTCGGTACTGTGACCTTACCAGTGAAACTATTACGTTTTACTGGATTTCCTTACATTGGGTCAATTTGACGTGACGTGTATTGTTTTTTGTTGTTGTTTTTCTTTTCTGAAGTCAGTTCTTCACGACTGTTCGCACCGTCCTAATGCAAAAGAAATGTAAAACGTCGCGCTGGATATATATTGATTATACGTACAAAAGACAAGTTCAAGTTGCTTCCAAAGCTTACGCTCAAAATAATCCAACGGTAATACAACATCAGTCACCAGATATAAGCACAAATATCCTGAGGTGAACTCGTTAGCAGTTGATAAATACGGTAAGACACACCCCGAAGCACATCATGTTTCTTCAGCCGCTTACCAGCACAGTCATACGCAGCTGCTTATCAACAAAGCCATCCTGAAGTGCACAACGTAGCACAGAGGCAGTACGAGAGAACTAATCCTGGAACACGCTTGCATCCATAGAAGAAAGAGTCTCACTCAGGATTGGCATTCGATCGAGACGAACCTTACGAAAACTACATCGGCACTATGAATGAAAAATGTCAGTACTGTAATGCACTGTATTGGAAGAACAAGACGCGGGTTCATCTAAAGCATCGCCATTTCATCGAACGGATTCAACAAAACGACGGCTGTTTCCAGATGGCATATTTTGTTGCTAAGCAGATTGTAGAAGAATATTTTATGCCAACTTTCAAAGTCAAGTTTTATCATTTACAGGGAAGATTGCTGCCAGATTCAGAAGAGAAAGCTCAGTTTTCACAAATTTATTTTGTCGGTGAAAATGAAAAGGGAGCGCATCTGATGTGTTAAGCAGCTATTAGTGAAGCAACTACAGCGAATGCTTCATGTTGTCAGTATATAAGGGACTTGAAAACGGCTATTGATATGGTTCCACCAGATTGCGGTAAGTTTCAATTCGTAATCCACGCTGACAGAAAGCCCGCTGACAGTCGTCGGGGTAGCTACAGTGTTCCGACAGCCACTGAAGTAGCTCAGGCGATAGTTGGATAGCAGTTAATAAACCGCGATATTAATCTTCAAAGTCAAGGCGATCAGCTAAAGTGGATCAGTGAACTTCATCGATCTTATAACGCTCTAAAATATCCACATACATTATGCCACTATGATGATTGGTATTCGAGAGATATACTGCAACGAAACACGATAGCGAGAACTACTTACTGCGATATGTCGCATTATTCAATCAGTATTTTGGTCAAAGTGTACGCAAAACTAGGGACACAAAATTGAATTACATTAGATTTTTTCAGGAGCTTAGAGCAGATAACTACCTACATTCATCTGAAAGTCATTGTAGGAAGACAGAATGTTCAAGCTGACGAAATGTGTAGGCATCATATTTCGCCGGAAGACCATGAACGTTGTCAAGACGGAATGACATACGTCTGCCAATACGAGAGTTGAGATTTGTTCATCACATGCAGCCTTAAGTTTTCAGAAATTCAAGAAGCACTTTACCTGGACAAAAGCGCTACCACTGACCTGTTATAATTGTGAAAGTTAAGTAAAGGAGTTAACGTACCTTCTAATTAAAATACAATGTTTTAGAAAAGTGCGGCGTTGCACGTTATTAGTGGATTGGGAAAATATAGGCTCGCCTCGTTTTCACATCTTGCTATATGTAAGAAAAAAGGCCTCTCTCCCAACATCATTGATCACTATGTGCGCTGAAATTACAATTTCTACTCCAGACCCACTTCAATATTATATAGTCAAGGCCAATATGATACATGTTGGATATGAAAGCTCGAAAATAAATTGTCATCGTATGAAAGATGGAACATACATCAAAAGTGATCAAGGGATACAAAGGGGTAAAGATGACTATCCAAAGTATAGACTACAGATGGTCAGATGATGGTCTTTTTAGGGTGAGCGTAAAAGGAATTGTTTAGACAATGGCTAGTTTTATATAATCCTGTTTTATCGCGTACTTTCAATGCTCACATCAACGTCGAATTAACCAGTTCTGTGAAGTCAGTCAAGTATATTTGTAAGTACATCACCAAAGGGGATGATTAGGCAGCCGTTGCTCTGGAGAGCAAAGGCCTTATTTATGAGATAAAGATGTACAAAAGTTGTCGATATATCAACAGTTCTGAAGCAGACTGGACGATCAGATTCACGAACAATATTCGACTGTCGATCATCTTTACATTCATCTTGAGGATGGCCAACGCGTTTACTTCACCACGAAGAGTTTGGCAGAAAACTTACTAGTCCACCAAAGACAACGCTTTTGGCTTATGTCAAGTGGATGACTTAGCGAAAACGCTATTTTATGCAGAAGTTCCTACATACTATATTTTACAGAATAAAACATCCGTTCGTCGTAAGCGAGAAGTGTGTGTTAACAGATATCCATCATCAACTGTAAAACAGAACATTTACATATAAGTAACACTATGATACTCGAAGGAATGTAATTAATTAAAATGTACTTGCTTTAATGGACACTGCTACATCTAAATGTTTCATATCCTGTATTATTAAACTGTTTCCATTATTTTGATAAACACACAGAGAATACTAGGTGGGCCTATTCATAAAATATAAAAATACAATTAATTATATACCCATTGGGCCTACCTGATAGATGACCGAAGGAGCTGTTAGTTGCTGAGTTTCAACTGGTTACGCGTTCTCATTTTCTCTCCAAGTTCATGACCACAGACGCTGTCCTTTCTCTTCCCCGCAAGCTTTTTAGCTAATTCTAGAATTAAAATTCTAGAATTAAAAATATTGACAGCTAACGAAACGCTCTATGGAAGTAGGATATAAAGCTTTCCTTGACAACGTAGGTACAAGTTTCAACAACATACGCTTTTCTGAATGAAATGCACCTTTCAGATCAGAAAATCTAGCTTCTACTGTTGTGTATTCACACATAGTGGTCTTGCCATCCGCAATATTTAACATACTATCTAATACATAGAAAACCTGTCCCACATTGGGTATGGTAAAGGTTCCCTTACATCTCTTCAACCAGTTGTTACGAATACATTTAAGTCGATATCCAACCAAGCAAAATTAAAACATTGTTTTACATTGATCAGAGCACACAGTGTCTCTATGCGGCGGAAACCATGGCAAGTGTAACGGACCCAGTCAATGAAAAAAGGGAAACCAGGTTCTTTAGAAAAAACTTGCGTCCAAAGAAGTCACTAGCTCACAACCCATCTTCCGATTGAGACCGAATCGAGAACTTTTTGAAGAAAGTTGAGAAGATAACAACTACTATGAGAAAAGGAAGACTATCATTTGATGGGCACTTTAAGAAGATGAATCCAAAGATACTTTGGATACTTTGTCCAGAAGAAAAGTGGAAGGCACAACCTCTATGACAAGGAGGTTCATATGCACTTGGAAGAACTAGGGGTCCAAGCGGGAGATCTACAACAGTTAGTGAGAAAATTGCGGGAATGAAGGATGCACCGGAGAAATCAACCCGCGCATCACGTCAGCTGAGGAACGACAAAGGAGAAGTCAGACTTATGAACATCTGGAAGGAGTGCAAAGGAAAGGAAGACTAATGTTGCAATACTCTGAGTCGATGGGACGGATGGCAAACACTTTGCCTAAAGCAGAACCCTTTTGAACTCCTGGCCAACCGTTAATACCTGTTAACATAATTACCGAAAAAAACATCGCATTTGGATTCTAGGTTATGCAAGTCAAAGTTTGATATTTAGTTATCAAAGCGTTTTACTTCCAGAAAATTTTCAATATTTCATTTTCATTGTAGAAAACATGCTTTGATTAAATTCATATGAATAATAACACAGTAAAGGTTTTCGCCTATTCAATACTAATATGTATTTAAATATTTTAAATTACATGGAACTAGTTTCGACCCACCTAGGGGTCATCATCAGCCATATTAACGCATAAACAACTCTTGTCGAATCCAAAAACATGTTATTTTAACGGTAAGAATCTTTATGGATTTATAATTTATAAAGTGAAGCGTGGTAATGAAATGAGAAGTGTTGGTATGGAACAGGTGAGTAATAATTAATAATTATACGAGGAATATACATACTAAGAAGTTTGGAATAATGTATACATTATTACTCACCTGTACCATATTAACACTTCTCATTTCATTACCACACTTCACTTTATAAATTATAAATCCATAATGATTCTTACCGTTAAAATAACATGTTTTGGGAATCGACAAGAGTTGTTTATGCGTTAATATGGCTGATGATGACCCCTAGGTGGGTCGAAACTAGTTCCATGTCATTTAAAATATTGTAAATACATATTAGTATTGAATAGGTGGAAACCTTTACTGTGTTATTATTCATATGTTATTCTCAGTTCAATACGGACCAACAACATGAAATTCATAACCTTTGTTGATTAAATTCGTACACCATTCTGGGGAGCACAGCTCTTACAGATCTTAAACAAATTGCTGTGATAATACAGTACAGAACTGTATACATCAAACCGATATGCCGGTCATTTTTATTTTGCATTAAGGTCTGAGTATTGTAGATGGTCTTGCTCAAACCGTAATATAAAAGAACATGGAGGCCGAAGTACATGGACTGCTGGTATTGGCTAACACGAAAATGTCACGTGCATATTATACAAACGGCGGTAATTTAACAAGATAATTGTAACATCATAGGGAAAATCACTTTTTATAATTATGAAAGGGCTTCGCCAACGAGTACGAACCACATAGATCAACTAGAATCGCATATATTGTACTAGAAAAGAAGCTAATTATTTAGAAATTACAATTAGTCAAATAATGTTTCTCTTGGATTTCACTCCGCTGGATAGATGAAAATACATGATAAAACTGTTAAAACTATATTTATAACATCATTTTGAATGTTTCAAAATAAATGAATATGCGAAATTCCTCAATTTATTCGCTCTCGTGAGAACTATGAAACATAATTTGTTGCCGCAGTTTTGAAGTGATGGACAAATTCTTATATTCAGCACCCAATGAAAGGGGAGTACACCCGAAATGATAATGTTATTGGCTTTACGTACCACTAACTACGTTTTGACGCCGAAGTGCCGGAATTTAGTCCCGCAGGTGTTCTTTTACGTGCTCGCAAATCTACCGTCATGAGGCTGAAGTATTTGAGCACCTTCAAATACCACCGGACTGAGCCAGGATCGAACCTACCAACTTGGGTTCAGAAGGCCAGCGCCTTAACCGTCTGAGCCACTCATCACTAGTACACCCGAAATGATTATGTTAACCCAATGCTAACATAATGTTCACATATGGCATAGCAGCACTTCACACTAGTGTTGGCTACTGAATGCATGATTCGAAGCAGTGTATCGATTCATTCAAGTGTCCGAGTGAATCGATTCACAGGAACGGCGAGCTCACGGCACACGATTCAGCTTACTCCCAGCGGACAGTGCTGAGTGGCGCACTCATTGTACGTTGACGGGGAGCCGAGCTTCCGTTGCAGCGAGACAGTGAATCACGGCACGTCGAAAGAATCGTGAACGAGCGCGACTCAGTGAGATACAAGATAAGTTACACGCGGCTCCTTATCGGCTCACTGGACACGGGCGGAGAGCCGAGCTTCCGCTGCAGCGAAACATGCAGCGAGCCATGGCACACCGAAAGAATCGTGAACGAACACGGCTCAGTGAGACACAATATACACATGGCTCCTTATCAGCTCTCTGGACACTGGCGGAGAGGCGAGCTTCCGTTGCAGCGAGACATACAGTGAGCCATGGTACATTGAAGGAATCGTATGCTATAATGGACTCTCGAGCTCAGCTCATTTGAAAATAATACCCATTTGCATTCACCGTTCTCTTCTTACAGGGAGGTTTAAATAATAGATGGATTTATTTGCAGTGTTAAAATGGTAGTCAAAACATAATTCCGAAGTAGCAAGTAAGTAGGTAGGCTATTAGGTTATACTATTTATTAGTTTAATGAATCTTAGAATTATAACTTAGTTGACATTTGACAAATAAACTCGACTCTAGCCTGCCCTATGACTATGAGTCATGCTCATGACCACTCAAAAGTACCTGTTTTATATTGGAAGAACGGCTCAGTATTCACTCAGTTCATATGTCACATCGTTGCACAAGACTTCAATCATATGTGGACAGATGCAATAACTTAACCAACAGTATGTTGAATCAGGAAACCAGCGGGCTACTTTACATCTCGGGTAGCCTATACAAAATATGACGATTTAAAAAATCCTAAGCTGATAGAAAAATACATATTTTCAAAAATGACTGAGCGAGTTGTCGTGTGATTAGTATCGCGCAGCTATGCGTTTGTATTTGGGGGATGGTGGGTTCGAATCCCTCTCTCGGCAGCCGTTAAGATGGTTTTCCGTAGTTTCCCCATTTTCACACCAGGAAATGCTGGGACTGTAATTTAATTTAGGCCATGGCTGCTACCTTCCTAATCCTAACCCTCCCCACCCTGCGTCACCGGAAACCTTCGATGTGTTAGAGTGACTAGCATTTTTTTCTAAGAAAGGAGTTCATAGTATGAAGACCAGATGGCACCTGCGAGCACTGAATGCTGTTGCTGCTGTCTTACCAGCACATACTACACAGATGCAGTAGGAGCGGTGACTAATGTGCCATGAATAGGATCACTGTATCGATTCAGTAACGTGAACGGAATCAAATGAATCGATTCAGTAAAATGAATCGAATATCCCACCACTATTTCACGCAATGATAGTCACCTAGACAATAAAGATATAATAGGTTTTTGCCCATTAAAGAGCATGAGTGCAAAAACCCTATTGATTCTAAACATTGATATTTAACCACATGGATGAGTTTCAGTTCGGTGTAGTCTGCTTGGTAACAGGTAACCACAGAATTAATCGGAAGGTGTTGTTAGTGTAAAGCCCTGCGTTTCAAACCCAGCTAATCTCTCCAAGTCATTATTTCTTCTGTGTTACAGTATACAGATTGCTCCGTCTGTCACACTTCTAAATTTTGTTATACTCCTAGATCCACCCAAACATTTCCGCAGGCAAGCACAGATTATTGTAAAATACACTTGCATCTAAATAACTCAACACATTGAAGCACATAGACACTGACGGAATATCACAATATCAATTATATCTAAATTAATAGTTTTTCGGGAAACACGAATAGGTTCACCGTTTGGAATTAGAGAAAAGCCTTCCCTAACCTCAGACTTATTCTCAAAATGATGTATGCACACTACAGTTTTGTCATCGATTTCAAAATAATCACGATGTATATTCTTAATCCATTTTTCTCTTAATGTTGTATTCCGTAGAAAACTTGAGAATAGTTGTATGAGAGACATTGCCATACTTAGATACTTAAACCTGCTTCACACCGATCAGAACAAACACATACATTATGCGTATAAATTGCAGATCCAAATTGTCCTCTGACGCATATAAATATACTCACACACTTACATTCTACAAAAACTAACATTTATCGTCAACTTTCATGAAATTACACCGACTACATAGGATAAGAACAAACCAAAACAAACACACATTTCGGCTACTCGATACGTGACAAAACGGCTGCCAAATTGGGCGACTGGCCATATTTATATACATTCAGTTTGTTCGGTTTATTCTGCCTGAGCAAGCTTCTGCTTGGTGGAGTTTATCTCGCAACTGGAATTCGCTGTTTTTCAAACGTTTGGGCCGTCTTGGCCATAAAAGCTCCTTCCAAATTGTTAGAAATTATTTTTATTGTACTGCATACAAGAAGGACTAAACTCCAGAAGCTCACCATGGTTAAAAATATTTTAAACATTTAAGTGTTATGGTATACTTTGTCAGACGTAGGCGGCCTATTATTTTAGGAAGTATAAATAACTAAAAAATAAAAATAGCGTTTCAATGTTCTTTTATTTGTTATCTAGTTACTGTCTTGCTAATGGGTTAACGATATATTTATTATAATGATAATTATCATCGTATCACCTCAGCTACCACGTGAGGACATTTTAATTTGACGCCATCTGGCTCTCCGCTCGTTAATTTCGACATTTCCTTTTAGTAGAGGGCAGAATAGACCGAATCTCTCTTGGGCGTCTGTATCTCACTTTCAATTAAATTTTGTCGGGTAAACACCAAATATGTCACCAGAGATCTCTTACATGCGGACGTCGTACGACATGGAGTGAGTGTCACATGGACTTTTTTCCGCCCTTCAGACACCCGACTACCTCTGTCGCATTTGAACCCGCTGTCTTAGATCCCGAGGCCGACACTCTACCACTGATCCGCACAGGCAGCACTGGCAGACTGTAACAATGCTCTAAACATCTCACATTCATGTAAGATACAACAATTTTTTATTAAAATTTTACACAAAGTATTTTGATCATTACATTTGATTCTATTAATTATCTGGATTTCCTTGGAACTGCCGTGCTTCTAGTTTTATAGCATTTCAATATAATTTCAAATCCTTGTGAAAAAGGGAAACCCACAACCTGTTTTCCAGTCATTGACCGGGTCAGGGATGTAATGAATGAAACATATATAGGCTGTTATTACAATGGGTTCGCCACTCCCAAGGTGATTTATTAATGAGTGATAAATGCTATGAAATGATAATGGAGAGTGTTGCTGGAATGAAAGATGACAGGGAAAACCGGAGTACCCGGAGAAAAACCTGTCCCGCCTCCGCTTTGTCCAGCACAAATCTCACATAGAGTGACCGGGATTTGAACCACGGTATCCAGCGGTGAGAGGCCGACGCGCTGCCGTCTGAGCCACGGAGGCTTCCTCAAATCCTTGTATTTTTGGAAAAAAATATATAATTTGATATCGAGAGATATCGGTATTTTGTTTTGATAATATCGGCATAGTAATAATTTCATTAAGTATCGATAGGTGCTGCATATTCCACTGTTTGTATTCGAACTCTAGTCCAGCCAATCAGAAGCTCAGAGCAATGTATTGATTGGATTGGATATTTCCAGGTTGCAATTCCATCTTCAGTAGCACTATCTTTTACAGAATTATCAGAGTTCTCTTGTGTGGATGTTGTTATTGAAAATATTAATTCAAAGAAAAACGACATATTTATGGAAAAACCGATTTATGCGATAATTTTTTTCTTACTATTTGTTTTACGTCGCACCGACACACATAGGTTTTATGGCGACAATGGGATGGGGAAGACCTAGGAATGGGAAGGAAGCGGCCGTGGATTTAATTAAGGTACAGCTCCAGCATTTGCCTGATGTGAAAATGGGAAACCACGGAAAGCCATCTTCAGGGCTGCCTACAGTGGGGTTCGAACCCACTGTTCCAGATTACTGGATACTGGCCGCACTTAAGCGACTGCAGCTATCGAGCTCGGTTATGTGATAAATTTAATCAACATTTCGGTATCGATATATCGATAAATCGAAGGGAAAATATCTGTATTTCTTAAAAGCGATATATCGTTCCCATCCCTAGTCACACATTGGACAACATGCTGATGCAAGGCCGCACTAGTATATCTAGTTGGCCTTGGCTGATGGTATCGCGGGTCGCGAAAGATTAACCTGGATGTTGGTGCAGGCCTGGCTTATGTTAGGAAAGGCCCAAGATGGCCGGCAGCGCAACCCCTCGGCTCGTTGATGACAGATCACTCCATTGATACCGTACATATCGTTTAGGCAGTACGCCTTACAGGTGGTTGACAAGTGTTGATAACTTTAAATCGAATGCGGAAGTAGAATCGATTGTACCCCTTTCCGTAATCGACTTTGCGTCCTCGGCTCACTTCAGTCAAGCAGGGAAAGTCCCTGGTCGCACATCTAGTCTGAGGATGGTGGAGTGACGACCTCTTTTTTGTGCTAGTATTCCTACTGCGTAATTTACATAAATCGGTAATATCTAGTACGTGTCTTCTGGTAATTTTTCCTGTAAATCATACAAATGTATTGTGTGGCCTTTGTTTCTTTAATGAACATGCAGATCTATGAGTTAATTTAATTTTGCGTTAAAAAGGGGTTGGCAGGCCTGGAAATCTTGGGTCGGGATGTTGATTCCTAGCAGTAACAGCCCTAGCGGCGAACTTACGTGGGTCCATATTCGACTTCGGCGTCTTCTATGCCGCTCTCGCTAACTCAGGCTAGCTCACTCGCTCACTCAGCGTAAAATTCCATCATTTCTGGGTTTGCGCGTCTTTCTTCATCTTAGCACGTGCCAAACATAAATGCGTGACATTAAAATCTAAAATTCGCATACAGGGGCCGCTGATTTTATCCTTTGGTAGGGCACCATATTGCTGTATATACGTTTGGGGATCGCGGAGAAATGGTTGTTGATGTTTATCTAGCAAATTCACAAAATTGACTATTTTTTCAGACAGAATGATTGGTCATAATATGATTTGTGCAACAGCTATTGATAGTAATCGTACTGATGCTAATAAGTTAAATTGGTACTGAAAAATGAAAGCAAATTTTTCGGTCTCTTATACGTCTTTTCACTAGAGTTTAATCCTTATGTAAACATGGTATGTCCACACCTCCGCCAAAGAAACAGTTGTGATTCGCTGAGCGTATAGTACCGACCTCCACCCCGTCAACGTCTCGTGTTCGGACGTACAGGGCTGCGCATCGCATACGACAATAGTGCGAAGATCTGAACATCTGAATAAACGACAAAAACCTGGATTCTGTTCACTTAGTTTATTTAACACGTTAACAATCCACTGCCTATGGTCACTTCTGAGCGGTTTTCCTCTTTTGTGCTTCACTACACGTGATGGTCCTACCTCCTGCTCCATTTCTCTCACTATGAATACTGGCACTGACTGCTGCAACACCTTATCTCCACGCTGTACAGCTTGGGACTTACCTTCACTACGAGAAGACTTCCCGTATTACACCACGCCTTGTGCCTTCATTTCTCGTTATTTAATCACTATTTTATATATATAAAAAACATATACCGGTATATATGACAACCATTTTATTACGTACAGAGTGAGTGCGACGGTTGCTTCTCCAATCAACTACGTGTATGTCCACGTGCAAAGGCAACGTGCTCCACTTGTTTGTTTACATCAGGATTAAACTTGTGAAAATACATTTTGTTATAAGATATGGCTGTAGTAAAGCTTTTTCATGAGTTTTAACGATGCTGAATGTACACTACATTTTTATATTGTCTTCGAGGTACGTAATAAAGAACACTCATTTGGTGAATTACGTTTCATATTTTCCTTTTTAGTCTAACCTGACGCATCTGATGCGTAAGGAGTTCGTCCCTGGAGTGGGACTAGGAATCGCCAAGTGTCCTTACGACCCTGCAGACAACTCAACAGCAGTGTGGGTGGAGCGGGGTAATCCTGGTGATCTGCCAGGTCTCTACAGCGGCACGAACGCTGAGTTTACCAAGGCTGACGCCGTCATCTTCCGAAGCGACCTGCACAACTTAACAACGGGTCGCAGCGAGTACACCTTTAAACGTACGCTCAAGTACGATTCCAACTGGCTCGACAGTAAGTACAAAATTTCCTTCTTTCTTGTTTCTTGTTCTTTCATGTTTTGTATTAGTTTTTGGTGTCTAAACGTCGCACTTGCACTTGGAAGGAGTTTCCGATGCCGCAAGAAAGGCCAGGGCTAGGACTGGAAAGGCAGCGGCCGTGGTCTTCATTAAAGTACAGCCGTAGTATTTGCTTGATGCGAAAATTGGAAACCACGGACAAGTTCGTGGCTGCCAACTGTGGGATTCGAACTCAGCATCTAAAGAATACAAGATTCCAGCTACATGAACATTTATGTATTCTACGATAATGTGTATGGCATAAGATTCGCCTGTTAGTAATATTCAGATCCAGGCCTCAGACTGCTTAAAACTGACAGCGACTGAAAGAAACACTTTGAAAAGTATCTGAATATATTAGATAATATGAAATTACTTTAAGTTCGCAGAGTTGTTTCTATTAGGCAATATAATGTGTCCATTGTCAACCTTTGAATAAAATTGCACATCAAACTGTGTTATTTCGTCACTATAATCCAGAGGTTAGAATATTAGCCTCACTTCCAGTAGTCCTACCTCCTATTCCCGATTCCACTGAGAAGGATTTACTTCGTGGCATGATGACGGGACAGGATATAGTCAGCTACTAACAGGAGAAGTGGGTACGAACATTATAATCGACCATTCCAAAAGTGTATGTTCAAAATTTCTCCCGTCACCTCAGTGCCAATGCCCAGATGGTACGTAATATGGGACATAATAAATACACTAGTCACTTGGTGCTATTGAATAAGACCTCACACAGAGAGGCATCCTTGGAATTTAAACTTGGAAATGGTATTAGTCCGGATTGCTCGTTTTACCGCTAGCAGTTTTACGTTGACTCCCACTTATGCAATGATCTGAAACAACAGATCGTGGACAGTTGAGTCATATGCCTTTCTTAAGTCTACAATTGTACTTACGTATGTTCGGTCTCTCAATATATTTTTATGTACCAGCCTTGGAAGGGACCAGTGAGTCACACGACCAGGGAGCTCCCAGCTCGCCTGGATGGCGTGACCGGCCTTTCCGTGTATAGTTCCGTCTCCAGCAACTTCGCGAATATTCGGTGCACATCACCCGAGCTATAAAAATGAGGCAAGCCGTGAACAGTGAGTCAGTTTTGGACTCAGAGTTGGAGTTGAATTTGGGGTTCGGTGGTTGGGCTGAGGGTGGCAGTGAGTGTTGTCTGTCACTAGTGTCCCACCGGACTCTGAACGAGGAGTGGTCGTTCTTGTGTTGGAGTGTCCAGTGATTTGCTGGACTGGGACGGCTCTTCGCTGTTGTCGATGTCTCACTGGAGTCAGAATATCGTTGAGTACGGAACGCTAGTTGCTTTACGTCGCACCGACACAGATAGGTCTTATGGCGACAATGGGACAGGGAAGGGCTAGGAGTGGAAAGGAAGCGGCCGTGGCCTTAATTAAGATACAGCCCCAGCATTTGCCTGGTGTGAAAATGGGAAACCACGGAGAACCATCTTCAGGGCTGCCGACAGTGGGGTTCGAACCTACTATCTCCCGAATACTGGATAATGGCCGCACTTAAGCGACTGCAGCTATCGAGCTCGGTGGTACGGAACGAAACACTGTGTACTGCCTTAGAGTGCTATGTATGTGTGTGTATGTGTGTGTGTGTGTGTGTGTGCTGAGGACCGCCAGTCAGTGATTGGAGCAGCTATCATGAGTGTAATTGGAACAGTGTTAATGATCGTTGTTGTGAGGTGTATAGTCCTGCTGGTTAACACTGTTGAACTGTTGCTGTATAGTTGTCAGTGTTTAGTTGTTCACTGTGTTACACTGTGTGAATTACTGGAATTTCGCTGGAGTCGAACCAAGGAACAGTCATCGTGTGTTTTGTGGCGAGCAACTCTGTGTTCAAACCTAGCTTTCTGCACGTACCTGCGGAGTGGGATGACTGGACATGTGAGCGCAAGTGAAAGGCCTGTCAAGCAGGATTATAGCCTCTTTCAGGTAAAGCTGGAGTTCTGCTGTGAGAGGCTTGTACATGGCAGCAAGTAGTAGTGTGGTCATTCATGGCTGAATAAAATTGTGTGCGTACATACGTGTGTGTGTGCATTTATTGGGTCATCCTGAAATAAATTAGAGTGATAAAAGATTGCGGATCTGCTTTCCTGCTGATCGGTCTTTCGGAAAACCTAGTTGGTATTCTCAAAGCGAGCATGCAACTTGTTCTTCTACTCGTTCTAGGATGGTTAACGATGGAATCTTGCATGCTACTATGAGTAATGAGATACCACGACCGGGCGAGCTGCCGATGCGGTTAGGGGCGCGCAGCTATGGGCTTGCACCCGGGAGATAGTGGGTTCGAACCCCACTGTCGGCAGCCCTGAAGATGGTTTTCCGTGGTTTCCCATTTTCACACGAGGCAAATGATGGGCCCGTACCTTAATTAAAGCCACAGACGCTTCCTTCCCACTCCTAGACTTTTCCTACCCCATCGTCGCCATAAGAGCTATATGTATCGGTGTGACGTAAAGCAATTTGCCAAAAAAAAAAAAAATTAAATTTTATGTAAATGAGGGATTAAAGCTTCCCTTCAGTCCTCCTTCTCCCATATATCAATGATTGTCTTATGCATGTCGTCTATTGCTCTTTCTGGGGGCGTATTTCCATAGATCTGCTATCATGGAATCTTCACCAGAAGCCTTGTTGTTTTTCAGTCTCCCTGTGTGGCGTTTGATCTCATCGCGATCCGGGGGAGAAGACGGTAGTTTTAGCATGTTGATTTGTAGGTTCTGATGGGGTTAACTGATGTTCACAATTTAGAAGTTTTTTCAAAGTATTCAGCAAGGGCCTCACAGTTTTCTTCGTTTGATGTTGCCAAAGCCCAATCTTTCCTTTGAAAGGCTAGTACCCCTCTATCTTCTTTTTTTTTTAACTCTCGTAATATTCTCGGGACTCAGTTCGCTGGAAGTCTTGTTCTATTTTGTTCACTTGTTCGTTTTCATACTTGCGTTTCTCACTTGAATTATATTTGAAGCAATTGATCATTCCAAATACAACTAGGACTGTTAGTACTGCAAGGCCTTGGTTGATATTTGAGGCATCTGTTTTACGGCTGACAACTCTTTCCTGTATCCAGGCTTGGGACCGGCAACAGGAACTATATGAGCTACTCAACCCACCCAGTAGTTAATGCGGTTATTATTATTATTATTATTATTATTATTATTATTATTATTATTATTATTATTATTATTATTATTATTATTATTATTATTATTATCTTTTGACAGTGCAAAACCAAAACTACTTCCACGTAGTTGTTAAACGTGATTTAGTGTAAGAGAACGCTGTGTACTTGATGTGTCTGATAAGCGGTTTCAGAGTGTTGCTTGTATTGCTATGCGTCTTGGCGAATATTTCAAGTACCGTCCAGGAATGTGCAAGGAGTAGATGTGAGAAACCACACAAATCGTCGAGAGGAAGACTGTAACCCAGTTCTGTTCTCAGTTACGTCTTGTGAGACTAAGCAAACCATTGTTATATTTCAACCCAAACCAGTAAAATCCTCACATTGTTTCATACTTTCCATATCTATGGAATAGGGACACGTTTGTAAGCAATAAATAGCATACAAAAAATACACTTATTTGTTTTTGTTTTTCTATGGTGACTCTTTGCAGCGTCGTGTTTCAACCGAATGCGCTATGCGAGTGGAGACGTGAGTGGCGGAAGGGGCGCGATCTTCAGCACATTAGTCCGTTTCCGCCGGCTGTCATTTCCGGCAAGTGCTTCATCATGTTTGACAGGCGTGGCAGTAATATAGTGCGGTCTGATTAATGTGTCTAGCCCCCGCGCGCCAGAGTCGCATCCCTCAATTGTGCAGATCGTCCGTTAGCCCAAATGGCTCACACTCAGATCTCACACCCAAGAATGTGATCGTCCATGGCGATTCGTGAAATCCATAAGCACCTAGCGGCTACTTAATTGTGTGTAGTCATATGCACAGTTCAGATATCTCCTTATTCACTGCAAACACATTTACGCTTACCGTATATTGGTGGTGGTTATTGGTTTTAAAGGGTAAAAAGCAAAGCAAAAGTCAAGTCATCTTCGTACAGGCCATGAAGGCCCTTGGAGGGGTGGAAGGTAAAGGCATCCACTATTCGCAACCTCGGCACTCTTGATGGGGTAGATTGGTTAGCTTTAAGCCCGGCCGCCTTTGCCCCCAGGAATTAACCTGGTACTCATTTTTGGTGTAGGCTGAGTGAACCTCAGAGCCATATGCACCTGCGGGAGTGGAAATCTCAGTTCTTAAATTTTACGACTTCCTGACGGGGATTCGAACCTACGTCCTTCCGGGCGAACCGGGTACGCCTGTACCGCCTCGACCAGGCAGCCCCTTTTTAAGGTGTAAATCAACGAAATTATTTGTCCTTCTAACTGTAAATGAGGGAAGGAAAGGAAATGATTCATGCTTAAAGGAATGAGAATGTTGAGTGAAGAATGTAAAAGGCTTAAGGGAACTTGAGAGACAAGTGACTTCAAAATAGACTTTTCAGCAAGGCGACCGCGGTGCGAATCGCTGTAGTTTGGATTCCACGTAAAATGATCACAAAACCAACCGTCACGTAAAGCTATAAACTTACTTCAGAAAGCGGCATATGAAGTAGGAAACTTTAAACTTGTTTTAAGCTCTTCTAGTTAAAAATGACTGTGAAAATGAAATACCTTTTAAGATATTCACGAGATAGCATTGGTAGTGAAAATTTATTAGACGTTCCCTTTCTTTATACTCCTCGGAATTGGTGGACTGACAAATTGTACGACATCCGTCTTTAGAGTGGATTTTCTTCGTTATACTTCAACGGAAGATGTGTCTTCTCACTCCTGTTAATATTCTCATTTACTTTATATTTCGAGGTAATCTGAGAGCTTGTCTTCTTCGAAATGGCAATAAAATAAGGACTACGTACACCGACTCGCGGTCTATGGTTATGGTGAAATTAAATGGCGTATGGCTTTTTTAGTGCCGGGAGTGTCTGAGGACATGTTCGGCTCGCCAGGTGCAGGTCTTTTGATTTGACGGCCGTAGACGACCTGAGCGTCTTGATGAGGACGAAATGATGATGAAGACACATTACATCCGGCCCCCGTGCCAGCGAAATTAAACAATGATGGTTAAAACTCCCTACGCTGCCGGGAATCGAACCCGGGACCCCTGTGACCAAAGGCCAGGACTATGGTTATGGTTATAATGGGTTATAACAATTACTTAGGCTGAGGTTAAAGGTTAATGAGTAAAGATTAAGGTTCTGAACCGAACTCGTTAAATTGACAAACTACCAAAAAGGTAGTAGTTCTGTTGAACTGGAAAGGATTTATTACATTTCATAGGGTTGCCAGGTAAGAATACGATACGGGATATGACTTAGCTACTCTTCCTCACTGTCACGTTTATTCTCTGTTGTGCCCACTTTCAAAACAAGCTTCCTCTGTCTGGTGTTGATATTGATTTGTGCCGCACCGAGCTCGATAGCTGCAGTCGCTTAAGTGCGGCCAGTATCCAGTATTCGGGAGATAGTAGGTTCGAACCCCACTGTCGGCAGCCCTGAAAATGGTTTTCCGTGGCTTCCCATTTTCACACCAGGCAAATGCTAGGGTTGTACGTTAATTAAGACCACGGCCGATTCCTTCCCACTCCTAGCCCTTTCCCGTCCCGTCGTCACCACAAGACCTATCTGTGCCAGTGCGACATAAACCAACTAGCAAAAAAAAAGGATTTGTGCAGCGCTACTTTTGTGTAGAACCGTTGAAAAGTGCTCAATCATCAATCAGTCAACACTGGTCTGCACTGAAGACTGTCGACCGGGTAGCTGATTCCCTATCAAATGTTACCTAGTCTTCTCTTAAATGATTTCAGAAGTCCGTATTCCTCTGCCGGGTTTTAACCTGCTATCTTGAGATTCGGAGGTCAACACACTACCACTGATCTACATACGGAGCTATGTTCAGGTCTGAAAGAGTCAAAGAATTTGCAAACGCTCCGTTTTTACGAGGTGGGTGAATGTATCAAAAATGAACCGACATGAAAAAAGCTCGTGTTCTACTTTAATTTAGCTCGGAAGGAGGTGTACACGCCTGTTAGTTAAAACAAAGACATTATTTCCTCGCTAGGTTTACAGACCAAACACATCAACTGACCGGACGTGGAGATTTAATGTACTCAGGTTACTGATATGGAGGTTATGTCCACAAAGTTCCACTCGACATGTTTGCTCCTCCAGCTATCTGGTTTCGGCTGTTCATCTACAAACAGTGCGAGGGAAACTGGACACAACCCTCACCGCTACGGGCACATTATCACAATGGATCTAATAAAAGAATTCCGTAGTCTCTTTTAATAGCATTGGAACCTGAGTATGTTTGGCAGTAAAAGTCACTTTCTGTGTGTATGTATTGTCCTTCCAATCGTAAAGAGTTGTATGTTCTTGCTTTTATTTTTATAATAAAAAAACACTATTTTAAATTTACAAAGTTGTATGAAAGTGGCATTATCTGAAAACTACTCTTTGACACATTATCTTTCACAATCGATTTTACTAAGGGATAGCATTATTATACAACTAGCAAATGTACCCGTGCTTCGCTACGATATTCTACACTGTATACGGATATCGAAGTAAATATTGTGCGTGCAGTAAATGAGATTGTTTTAAAATTGCATGTCTCTTAGCGTTATCCGGGAAATAGCATGGGGAGGTCCCCATACGTTGTTTCCAATGTAAAGTGTGGGTAGCGGAGTTGTGATGATAACAGCAGGCTCACTTGTCTACTGCCATTCACAATCGAGTTGGCAAGTTTACATTATAATTGCAGGCCCCATTGCCTACTGCGCGTTCACAATCGATTTGGGGAGTTTTAGTTATAATGGCAGGCCTCCTTCCAACTTTCAGACAGATTAAAGTTGAGGAGTTTTTATTTACGTAGCAGGCAACTTCCCTACTACCAGTCAAAATTGAGTTGTGCAGTTATCATTACAATGACAGGCCCTTTTTCCTGCTGCCAGCCAGCTTACTGCCAGTCACACAGAATTAGTGAGTTTACATGAAAATTGCAGGCCACTATGCCTAATGCCAGTCACATTTTAGATTGGACCATTTGGTTATAATGGCGGGCACCCTGGCCTAGAGCCAAACACAATAGGCACGATTTCAAACAATGGATCTGTGGGAAAAATCTTAGGTACTCAGTGGTCATCTAGCTTTACTATGGAAATTGAATAGGCATCCATCGTCCATATTTTGTAGGTGATGATGATAATAATAATAATAATAATAATAATAATAATAATAATAATAATAATTGTTACGGAGATACCCGTGGAACAGCAGAGGCGAAAGAAGGTGCGGGCTGGATTGGGTCTATTTACAAAGCCGAGATATGAATTACAATTTCATTAAAGGTTATATTTTCGAAAATAGCAAAACATAACAATTTGCACGTAGAATTTGAAAATTTAACAAGTAACAACAAGTCAACAAGTAACCGACACTCGGGTACAAGACCAGGAAAAGCCAAGATTTAGATACAATATAACAAGCTGGGCTTCAAGCCCCAAGTTTTACATTTCCTGAGCTCTCAGCTCACAAACACATATTACCAAAGGGCAGAAATCCCCAAATTACATGGAGCACTTGCTCCCACCTAGCAATGTCAAGCCTCCTAGAGGCACATTTCCAATACATAAAAGAGCTGACCCGCTCTCAGTTTTCCAAGCCTATTAAAGGCATAGCATACCTTACACTCACTTGCCATCAAGGCACAAATTACACCACTGAAACGGGGGTATCTTGTACCCAATCTACTGGGCCTTAGCAGAAAAGGATAGGTTAAGTAAATGGCCCAAAATACAAAGTGAATGGAGGCGTATACTTGCACTCCTGAATAAAAGTTCTTAAAACCTAAGAGGCACTCGGCCGATGAAACAGGGGCTATTCCCAAACTATGGAGGTGACTCGTATACAGAACAAATTTAACACATTAAGGAAGAGTAGAAAAACGCTTACGAAAACGTAGTTACCTCAAATCCAAAATGAAGGGGAGCTCGAGAGCGTAAAGCACTCTCTATCCCCGATTTACAGTAAAAGATATATGAAGTTTTTACAGAATTCTACATGTCTAAGAGATAGGTTACATGGTAAAGGTTTCGGACCTTCCCCGTGGGTTAAACTGCTGAGCTAGCAAGAAATAAAGATGTTAAGCGGCCATTACCTTACTGAAGACTGCTGTCTGAAGAAAGAGGCGCTTCCCGCCTCCTGCTACACGTCCAGACACTAAGTTAACTGTTGATGATGTGGCCGAGAGACAAGAAAATCAGCAGTTTTTATACCCTCGAGGAAAATTCGAGACCTTTCATTAACAAAACAGACACACCCACAGGCTTTTATTGGCTAGCTAAAAGTTACACATCAAAATTGAAGAAGAAAGACACGATTGGTCAAAAATTAATTACATAAATAATTGATTGGCTAACTTCAAAACTGGCGGAAAGAAAAGGTCAATATTGCCAACCCACAAATAAAAGAACGAAATTTAGTAATATGAAAACTTATGAATACAAAATTTCTTCAAAAAAAGTTCCTTCACTTCGCACCAGGGTGCATGATCATGGTTTTGTGTAGAGACATCTATAAGAGAATGTCCACACTTCTTGATCAATGGAAAACAAAACAAGTTGAAATCCACACAGTATTGACAACTTCGTAATCACAAAATTTATGCTGAACAGCGGCCTTGTGGAGGGATGGGAAAATTGGAAGGGATAGGCAAGGAAGAGGGAAGGAAGCAGCCGTGGCCTTAAGTTAGGTACCATCCCGGCATTCGCCTGGAGGAGAAGTGGAAAACCACGGAAAACCACTTCCAGGATGGCTGTGAGGGGAATCGAACCAACCTCTACTCAGTTGACCTCCTGAGGCTGAGTGGACCCCGTTCCAGCCCTCGTACCACTTTTCAAATTTCGTGGCAGAGCCGGGAATCGAACCCGGACCTCCGGGGGTGGCAGCTAATCACACTAACCACTACACCACGGAGGCGGCATGTCAATAATTATACTAGTCTTAATTATCGACACAATGGAAATAAAATACGTAGTAACTGACATCATTATGAAGACATTTTCTGAGCTTTTTTAAAAATCAACCATGTGAAAGAAAAAAAAATCCAAGAATATAGCACGTCTGTGTGGAATGTACTCCACTTTAACATTCACACAGAGCGAGTTGGCTGTACGGTTTGGTTCAAGTATCTGTGAGTTTGCATCCGGGAGATGACGGTTTGAACTCCAGTGTAGCTAGTTTAACATATACAACAAACCATCTTCTATAAAAGGACGGTCGTTCTAACCGTTGTCCTTATCAATGCCACTAAATTCTATGACGTCCTGATATACGCCTATCTGTCCCTGCACAGAAAGCCAGTATAGAAATCGCAATTTTAAATTTTGAAGATCAAGTGAATATTGGAATTCTTGCTGTGACATGAACGTCTTTCATGACTTACATCTCCTCACTTACCCTCCAGTTACAGGAACAACAACAACCGACAGCCCCATGTGATAGATGAGCTAGGTTCCGTGCCGGAATGCTAAGGCTATTGTAAGCTCCCCATAACTGCTCTTCGACCTGCAGTGTAGGCTCACAACGTGACTCCGTTGTCAGGGGTCGGTGCTTCATTCTTCTTCTTCAAGTCTCGAATGTGCGGATTTCTAAATTTATTTGTGGCTCCGTTTAGGGGCATGGAACATTCTATTCTAAAACATTACCATCATTCACGTTAGTGGAAACATTATCGATGTTGGTATTTATTATGATGTTATTTATTCGTATTTATATATTGTATGCTGTATACATAACGAAAGTTTATTTATTACAACCGTTCCCGTAGCATATTTTATTGAGGAGCTTGCCTCCTATGTTCAAAATTGTCATCATCTGTTTACCCTCCAGGTTCGGTTTTTCCCTCGGACTTAGCGAGGGATCCCACCTCTACCGCCCCAAGGGCAGTGTCCTGGAGCTTCAGACTCTTGGTCGGGGGATACAGCTGGGGAGTATGACCAGTACCTCGCCCAGGCGGCCTCACCTGCTATGCTGAACAGGGGCCTTGTGGAGGGATGGGGAGATTGGAAGGGATAGGCAAGGAAGAGGGAAGAAAGCGGCCGTGGCCTTAAGTTAGGTACCATCCCGGCATTCGCCTGGAGGAGAAGTGGGAAACCACGGAAAACCACTTCCAGGATGGCTGAGGTGGGAATCGAACCCACCTCTACTCAGTTGACCTCCCGAGGCTGAGTAGACCCCGTTCCAGCCCTCGTACCACTTTTCAAATTTCGTGGCAGAGCCGGGAATCGAACCCGGGCCTCCGGGGGTGGCAGATAATCACGCTAACCACTACACCACAGAGGCGGACTATGTTCAAAATTGCAGGTTCCAATACCGGTGCAGTTATTGCCATTGATGAGTGTTTAGATACGACAGATCAGTAAGTAGATATACGGACATGTTAGAGAATCCTTCTTATATTATTATTATTTTAATGTTTGCGTTCTCTAACAACCCTTTTTATTAAGGGGGTTATTCTGCCCGAAGGCAGGTCCGAACCTCCGCAGAGGTGTTCCTGAGCCGGAGTTTACGTGCGGTAGGGTGGCCAGTTCCTTTCCGCTCCTCCATTCCCTTACCCCCCACCAACAGCGCGTGGCAACCCATCCAACTCCTGACCACGCCCAATGTTGCTTAACTTCAGAGATCTCACGGGATCTGGTGTTTCAACACGGCTACGGCCGTTGGCACCCTTTTTATATAAATACCGAAATCTTTTCAACCCTAATATGTTCAGCATTGTTACTAAAAATGGGGGCCGCCCCCTTCCATTTTGGGTTTCCAGCAACAATAGAAGGTTTAAGATGAAAAAACTGCTTTGTTTTAATAACCTGACAAAAATATTATTATTACTATTATTATTATTATTATTATTATTATTATTATTATTATTATTATTATTATACTTGTTTCTGTCAATTCAGGACTACTATTAGCCTATATAGTTTCCTTCACCTTCTCGTGTGCTTTTCACTTTCTGTTTTCTTTTGCCAGTACTTCTTAACTCTCTGGTTCACTCTTGCTCCTTCTTCCGAGAATATCTTACTTTTTTCTCTTTGATTTCTCTTCGGATGTTGATGATGATGATGATTACTATTTATTCGCTACTGTTATCTAAGGACCACATTTACACAATCCACCAGATCTGCTATCTCTTATATTTATCCCCTTTTATTTGCACTCCTTCTCCTTTGCCGTTCCTTAACTGACGTGATGCTTGGCTTGAATTCTCCGGCGCATCCTTCATTAGCGCAATTTTCTTATTAAAGGTTATAGATCTCCCTCCTGGATCCCCAGTTCTCCCAAGTACATATGAACCTCCTTAAGCCATAACGGTTGTGCCTTACATTTTTCTTCTAGACAAAGTATCCTGTGTGCTAGTCTCTTTGGATTCACCCTCTTAATGTACCCATGAAATGATAGTCTTCCTTTCCTCATCATCATCATCATCATCATCATCATCATCATCTGTTTACCCTCCAGGTTCGGTTTTTCCCTCGGACTTAGTGAGGGATCCCACCTCTACCGCCTCAAGGGCAGTGTCCTGGAGCTTCAGGCTCTTGGTCGGGGATACAACTGGGGGAGAATGACCAGTACCTCGCCCAGGCGGCCTCACCTGCTATGCTGAACAGGGGCCTTGTGGAGGGATGGGAAGATTGGAAGGGATAGGCAAGGAAGAGGGAAGGAAGCGGCCGTGGCCTTAAGTTAGGTACCATCCCGGCATTCGCCTGGAGGAGAAGTGGGAAACCACGGAAAACCACTTCCAGGATGGCTGAGGTGGGAATCGAACCCACCTCTACTCAGTTGACCTCCCGAGCCTGAGTGGACCCCGCCTTTCCTCATAGTAGTTGTTATCTTCTCAATTTTCTTCAAAAAAATTCCTCGATTCGGTCTCAACCGGAAGATGGGTTGTGAACTAGTGACTTATTTAGACGTAAGTTTTTCCTAAGGAATCCCCTTTCCCTTTTTTCATTGGCTGGGTCCGTTACTCTCCCCATGGTTTCCGCCGCACAGACACTTGGATATGGACTTGGATTTATAAGTTCCATGACATAATCAGAAAGCCATTTCCATTTTTAACACTCTTCTATTTATACAGTAGTTTCTTTTTTACATCCGATCAGGGTGACAATTTCTCCTTCGTACTAGAATTATTTATTTATTTATTTATTTATTTTTATTTACTTATTTATTTATTTATTTATTTATTTATTTATTTATAATGTATTAAACCGCTACATTATCTTGACTGACTCGGCCGTAGGGTGGAGTTAGATAATTTACTCTATATGTTTAAAAGGATATTTTTTGACTATACTTCAGAGTTTTGCCTCATCCTTCGCTTTTACCTCGGATTATATATAGCCTACAAAAGTCGAAGATTGTTTGAATTCAATGTTTTTATTGTGTTTTTGTTAGTTTGTTTTTACTAAAAAGCGGCTCAACATAGCCTAATTTCCCTAGACCGGATATTTGAATTCAGGGATAGCCATGTGGTCCACTAGGCTATTCTTTGGTTCTAAAGCAGAACCAGATATCAGCCTGCAAAAGTTGGCGAGCTCGCTGGAATTCATATTTCCTCAGTATATATGCTGAATGTATTGAAATGTTTATCTTGATAACAGCGATTCTACGGTCACCACAATCATACTGTTTGTCGCAATATCTACCATACTGGCATTAAAAGAGAAAATTCGACTTTTTGACATATCAGGTTCTGGTATATTTTGCTGAGTCAGCACCCGAGGTCATTGACCCCGGCCAAGGTCATTGACCCTATGACGTCATGACCACGTGCTATTGTTTGAAAACATGTCCCGTGCTTTCGACAGCTGTCACCTTGAGAGACCATAACCTCACTTTTTTGGATAAGAGAACGCCGCTAACCTCACTGCTGCCATTCGACTTTTTGACATATCAGGTTTTGGTTTATTACCACAGATATTATTTTGTGTATTCTTCAGTAACGTAGCGATAAAACGGACAATATCTAATTTCTGCGTATCGAAACACTACAGTATGTGTAATAAAACTTGAAATATAATTCCTGATATTTTATTTTTCGTGAGTTTTACACGAGTAGGCTAATAATTACGATGATATTCGTGATTATTATTATCAGAAACTTTCAAATATCTCCGGAAATATTCGTTCTGTGGTGGTGGTGGCGCTGATTATTGTTTTAAAAGGAAGTACAACTAGGCAACCATCCTCTTAATTCTGTGTATCTAATTCTATAAAATCCTATTTCCAATCTTTTATATCTGATAAATGTGTACTCTCCTAGCTATAATAATGAATTTTGATGAGGTTGCT
This sequence comes from Anabrus simplex, assembly GCF_040414725.1. Lineage (NCBI taxonomy): Eukaryota > Metazoa > Arthropoda > Insecta > Orthoptera > Tettigoniidae > Anabrus > Anabrus simplex. Next base: position 1,486,083,981 of record NC_090265.1, on the reverse strand, counting down.
AACGAGGGGAACTGTCCGAGTGTAACGACCCTATTTCCCAGAAACTACGCTCGGTGAGAGAGTGGTGGAAACAAGCAAACACATGTTTCGGCTTTTCCGTAGACACTCGACCGTTTCAGGGTATATGACGGTCGAAGTTTCCGACGTTCTTTACGTGGCTTTGAGAGCGTAGCAAGCTCAACTGACTCGGTGGCGCAGCGTCTACCGCCGTGGAATCACACTTTCGCGCCCCGTGTTCAAATCCCAGTGAATTGTGTGTTTTTTTGTTTGTTCTTGTTTCATTTATCTGCTTGTGTCCATTAACGATTACTACACGAATGTTTCTTATCAAGTTAATGTATGCAAGAGCGTTATGTTGATTGTAAAATTACAACTGGGTTTCACAATAATTTTTAAGAATACTATAATATTTTGTAAGTTATTCTTATAGTAACACTTAATGGAGACACGGTTCACGCTTGGATGATACCTATCATGCTGTGAGCTTGCATCCGGGAGATAGTAGGTTCGAATCCCACTATCGGCAGCCCTGAAAATGGTTTCCCGTGGTTTCCCATTTTCACACCAGGCAAATGCTGGGGCTGTACCTTAATTAAGGCCACGGCCGCTTCCTTCCAACTCCTAGGCCTTTCCTATCCCATCGTAGCCATAAGACCTATCTGTGTCGGTGCGACGTAAAGCCCCTAGCAAAGAAAAGATACCTATCATAGAAACGTACAAAATATAGAAATTTATCGCATCACGAGTATCGTGCGAGGCAGATTTGCCACATGATATTTCTGTGTGGGAATGTCACTCGCGAAATAAACGTCGTTAACATTAGTGAAGTCCGCCTCTGTGGTGTAGTGGTTAGCGTGATTAGCTGCCATCCCCGGAGGTCCGGGTTCGATTCCCGGCTCTGCCACGAAATTTGAAAAGTGGTACGAGGGCTGGAACGGGGTTCACTCAGCCTCGTGAGGTCAACTGAGTAGAGGTGGGTTCGATTCCCACCTCAGCCATCCTGGAAGTGGTTTTCCGTGGTTTCCCACTTCTCCTCCAGGCGAATGCCGGGATGGTACCTAAGTTAAGGCCACGGCCGCTTCCTTCCCTCCTCCTTGCCTATCCCTTCCGATCTTCCCATCCCTCCACAAGGCCCCTGTTCAGCTTAGCAGGTGAGGCCGCCTGGGCGAGGTACTGGTCATTCTCCCCAGTTGTATCCCCCGACCAAGAGTCTGAAGCTCCGGGACACTGCCCTTGAGGCGGTAGAGGTGGGATCCCTCGCTGCGTCCGAGGGAAAAGCCGAACCTGGAGGGTAAACAGATGATGATGATGATGATGATGATGAACATTAGTGAAGATTTCACGTGTTAGCAGGAAGTTTGTGACAAATCACGCATAACGGATCATTTTTCCAATAAGTGGCGCTTGCAGTTTATAATGAATCAATGCGTGGATTTTTATTGCGTCGCGGATAATCGTGATACCTGTTTGCTGAGCAATGAACGTAGAAAATTATCTTCTTTCTTAATCTGCTTACCCTCCAGGGTTGGTTTTTCCCATCGGACTCAGTGAGGGATCCCACTTCTACCGCCTCATGGGCAGTGACCTGGAGCGTGAGACAGTGGGTCGAGGATACAATTGGGGAGTATGACCAGTACATCGCCCAGGTGGTCTCACCTGCTATGTTGAACAGGGGCCATGGTGGGGGGTGGGAAGATTGGAAGGGACAGACAAGGAAAAGGCAAGGAAGCGGCCGTGGTCTTCAGTTAGGTGCCATCAGTAGTAGAGCTATGTATTTTCTACATCACTGGCGTCAGCATTTTCCTGCTGAGCCAGCACCCGAGGTCATTGACACCGGCCAAGGTCATTGACCCCATGACGTCATAACCACGTGCTATTGTTTGAAAACATTGTCACATGCTTTCGACAGCTGTCAACTTGACAGGCCATAACCTCACTTTTTCGATAAGAGAACGCCGCTAACCTCACTGCTGCCATCTTGACAGACCCTAACCTCACTGCTGACATCTCAACTACGTGGAGGGCTCGGAATTTAAACAACTGTCAAGATGACAGTGCACTTGTTGAACAAGTGAACACGGCTAACCTCACTGCTGCCATCTTTAGAGGTCCTAACCTCGCTGTTGCCATCTTAACTACGTGGGGTACGGAAATTAAAATCCACGTGCTTTTGACAGCTGTCATCTTGACAGGTCCTAACCACGTGCACTTGATGAACAACTGAACGCGGCTAACCTCACTGCTGCCATCTTAACGGCGTGGGCCGCGGAATTTGAAAAAGTGGGCAAGGCTAACTTCACAGACGGGAATTAACCACGAGCTGAGGAGCGCAAGAGTGCAAGGCTAACCTCTGAGAATGTTTATGCTTTGTTGAATTCGGGGGAGAGGGTAGAGAGGTAGTCCTCTCTCCTCAGCTCCCCTTATCAAGAATAGAAGATGGGTGAGTGAAAGATGTGCTCTCTCTCCCTGGAGGTCCACCGCCATAGCGATGAGTCTCTACAAAAGATATTGCCCCGGCTAAGATGCCAAGGCACGGCCGCCTCTCACGAGGCAAGCGAGTGAAACTGCGACTTGCAGTTGTATGTTTACCAACGTTGAGCGCGTGGGGGATGCGCAAATTAGCATGCAGTGTATGCGCATTATGAGGCGATTGTTGCGTACTCTGGTAAAAGAAAATATCAACTCATCTCGAAACTTTGCGATTGTCGATGCATGCACATCGGCTAGCGATAGTTGCGCAATCTGGTAAAAGAAAATATGAGCGCATCTCATTTTGTTTCGGTTGACGATGTGTGCACATCGACTAGCGATAGATGCGCACTGTGATAAAAGGAAATATAAGCTCATTTTGAAATTTTTCGGTTGTCGATGCGCATGTATCGATTAACAATAGTTGCGCACTCTGGTAAAAGAAAATGTAAGCTCATCTCTTAATATTTTTGAATTTCGTTGCGTTCGCATCTTAACGGGACTTAGCCACACGTCACATGCTTTTAACAGGTATGTGGCGCGGAATTTTGAAAAAAAGAACGAGACTATCATTACTGCTGTTATTGTGACAGGTGCTATCTTCACTGCTGCCATATTAACTACGTGGGGGGGGGGGGTGAAGTTTGAACAGCTGTGAATGATAGCTGCCATTTTGAGAGCTCCTAAACACGTGCATTTGTTGAAAAAGTGAACGTGGTTAACCTCACTGCTGTCATCTGAACTATGTAGCGGCACGGAATTTGAAATTTAAAATTTGTTATCTTGACGGGACTTAGCCACGTGCTTTTGACAAGTGGAACTTTTGAATGACCCTAACCTTACAGCTGTTATCTTAACGAGACTTAACCATGTGCGAGACCATCTTAGAGGATATAACCTCAAAAGGTCATAGTTTAAAGGCTAGCTGCCCTTCTCGACATCTCCCTTCCCCGACACGGTCTTAGAGGCGGCCTAACGTCAAAGGATTATAGTTTCAAGGCTAGCTGCCCTTCACGACATGCCCCTTCCCGACACCATCTTGGAGGGGTCTATTCTTACTGGGACATAGTTTTAAGGCAAGTTGTCCTTCACGACACTATCTTAGAGTAGGGGGCCTATGGACAATAGTTTAAGCATAGCTGCCCTTCTCGACAGCGTAACGTTACTGAGGTCAGCTCATCGAATCTTTCCTCCTCCTCACAGTTATAGAGGTCAGCTCAATCCCTCCTCCTCCTCCTCCTCACTAGAAGATCGTTCACCGAGCTCGATAGCTGCAGTCACTTAAGTGCGGCCAGTATCCAGCATTCGGGAGATAGTAGGTTCGAACTCCACTATCGACAGCCCTGAAAATAGTTTTCCGTGGTTTCCCATTTTCACACCAGGCAAATGCTGGGGCTGTACCTTAATTAAGGCTACGGCCGCTTCCTTCCCACTCCTAGCCCTTTCCTGTCCCATCGTCGCCGTAAGACCTATCTGTGTCGGTGCGACGTAAAAGAAACGAGAAGATCGTTCGTGAGATCGGCTATCACAAAACTGCACTTCGCTGCTATAAAATGGAACCGTGACTTAGACTTAATTGCCGTCAACTACGGTCGTACATAAAATAATAATCATGGGAAAACATCAACTTGAACTTAAAATAGGCTTTACAACGTGCTCACTTTGATTTGACAACCTATAAATACATCAACCGTTCTGGTTTGCTACAGGCAAGTGCTTCGACCATTGTTCATTTCAGTTCCTGTGGAAAAATGTATTTTAACCGGTTCAAAGGAGTGAAAGGAAGAAATTACTATTTTCATTATATTTGAAACATGAGCAGTCCAGAACAAGTTTATATCCAGGGTAATGCCAAGGCCTTACTGTGAATGTGAGTGGTGTTTTGCTGTTACAAATGATAATGAGAGAAAGATCCACTCAGTTAAGTTTTGATAGGAGCTTCAGATAGCCCAGAAATATTGCTGAGATTGAGTAAGGTTATTTTTTAGATCGCACGATGAAGACCATGACGCTATAGAAAGGTGGTCTTCGTTTAGGTGGTATAACTTACATCTAAGTGAAGGTCGTCTGGAGCCACATATATGAAAATTTGTAGGTCATTAGCATAAAGGCGATGTTTGTAATATTTCAAACTGTGAGAGATGTCGTTGACATACAGGGAGAATAGAACAGGAAAAAGCCCAATGGTTCACCACAATAACTCTTAGCACATGAAGCTTAGTAAGTTAATATTTAAAGTGAAGGTAGGTGTAACCGATAATAATATTCACAGCGAAATATTAATTTTGATTTTCTAAAAAGAAATTTACCACTCCTCAGCACTGGTTTTCCGAGTTTGTGTGATGCGGGCATTCATTCATTCATACAACAACGTAAATAACACTTATTTCAAAATTTCGAGAATGAGCAATTTTGTTAATATCTATAAACTTGAGAATGTCCGACTCGTTGGCTGAATGGTCAGCGTACTGGCCTTCGGTTCAGAGGATCCCGGGTTCGATTCCCGGCCGGATCGGAGAATTTAACCTTCATTGGTTAATTCCAATGGCCCGCGGGCTGGGTCTTTGTGCTGTCCCCAACATTCATGCAATTCACACACCACACATAACACTATCCTCCACCACAATAACACGCAGTTACCTACACATGGCAGATGTCGCCCACCCTCATCGGAGGGTCTGCCTTACAATGGTTGCACTCGGCTGTTATTAACTTGAGAATGAACAGTTCTTTTCATATCTATATAATTTTACAGGGGGAGTTGGCCGTTCGGTTAGGGGCACGAAGCTGTGAGCTTGCATCCAGGAGATAGTGGGTTCGAACCCCACTGTTGGCAGCCCTGAAAAGGGTTTTCCGTATTTTCCCCTTTTTACACAAGGCAAATGCTGGGACTGTACCTTAATTAAGGCTACGGCCGCTTCCTTCCCATTCCTAAGACTTTCCTATCCCATGGTCGCCATAAGACCTATCTGTGTCGGTGCGACGTAAAGTAAATAGCTAAAACAAAACAAAATCTATATACTTTGAATTCGGTAGTGTAAGTACTTGCTCCGTTCATCATATGAGCTATTGGCTGTCAATACCGCAATGTACACACTTGTCACGGCCCATTAGCTATAATAGCGTTAAACGATTGATAGTAGCAGTTATGTCCTCCGTTGTTGAGAATGGCCGTTTTAGATTGGCTTTTACATCAGATTTACACCCTAATTTCTAGCTGGCTGGCCATGTGTGACTCTTGGGAAATATCACCACCAAATCCTATCGTGGTTTATGTCAAGTAAGGTAGTTATTCTATTACCCATTGGAGAGAAGCAGCGAGGTTCTGCAATGGTTGTACCTTTCACTGCTAGGATATCTGTCTGCCTGACTCCCGGCTGCATGCTTGTGATTTTATTTTAATTTTAATTTTGTGTGGCTATTTCTAGCCGAGTGCAGCCCTTGTAAGGCGGACCCTCCGATGAGGGTGGGCGGCATCTGCCATGTGTAGGTAACTGCGTGTTATTTTGGTGGAGGATAGTGTTATGTGTGGTGTGTGAGTTTCAGGGATGTTGGGGACAGCACAAACACCCATCTCCCGGGCCATTGGAATTAACCAATTAAGGTTAAAATCCCCAACCGGGCCGGGAATCGAACCCGGGACCCTCTGAACCGAAGGCCAGGACGCTGACCATTCAGCCAACGAGTCGGACTTGTGATTTTATTAAGCCTCTATTCTGGTTGAATGAAGGACGACATGAGAATTTCAGCGACCTAATGTTATAAATATTGTAAATTAACTATTACTTTTTCTTTTTTCTTCTTCTTCTTCTCGAGTTTGGCCTAATGTGGACCACGGAAAACGACTATTCTGCTGTTTATTATTATTATTATTATTATTATTATTATTATTATTATTATTATTATTATTATTATTATTATTATTCTGCCTGCTGTCATTTCTTGATGGATACAGTACTTTTGCATCCATCTCTTGGCACAGGCCAGAGTAAAGTGTAGCTTCCACCGAAGTCCCAGTCAACATCCATGGCTGTGACAATATGGAAGCTGCTGGGGTATGAGTAGTGCTGAGTAATGACATGCAGAGCATGACTGGTGCATCTGAGTGTTATGAAAGGTGCTGCTCATAGGGTCAGTCGTGCTGCAATAGTACTTTCTGACCCAGTGAGGAAAGCAATGGCAAACTACCTCACTCCTCATCTTGCCTAGTACGCCTCATTGTGGCGCTGTAATTGGTTTTTGGGGTTTCCTTATAACCGCATAACCTTTAGTGGTGCTATTTGAGGATCCAACCAGCCTCTGGGCTGATGACCTAACAGACAGACATTATTATTATTATTATTATTATTATTATTATTATTATTATTATTATTATTATTATTATTATTATTATCTCACTTTGTGGATCAGTGTTGGGTTGTCAGCCTCCGAAGCCCATAACCACGATTCCTGAAAGGCACAAAAAGTCCATTTGGGACGTAACATCGTGTGATCTTGTCATTAAAAGATCTCAGGTGACACGTTCGGCGTTCACTCGACAAATTTGTGATTAAAACTTAACAATAAGTCACCCATTATATTTCTAATTCATCCTCCTTCTAGTTCAATAAAACGGAACGTCGAAATTAACACACGGACAGCCCAAATACGTCAAATTTAAAATTCTGCGCTCAGTATTTCAGGCTGTACGATTACATGTACAATATTATTATTGTTATTATCATTACGTCCGACTCGTTGGCTGAATGGTCAGCGTACTGGCCTTCGGTTCAGAGGGTCCCGTGTTCGATTCCCGGCTGGGTCAGGGAATTTAACCTTAATTGATTAATTCCAATGGCCCGGGGGGCTGGGTGTTTGTGCTGTCACCAACATCCCTGCAACTCACACACCACACATAACACTATCTTCCACCACAATAACACGCAGTTATCTACACATGACAGATGCCGCCCACCCTCATCGGAGGGTCTGCCTTACAAGGGCTGCACTCGGCTAGAAATAGCCACACGAAATTATTATTATTATTATTATTATTATTATTATTATTATTATTATTATTATTATTATTACACTTTTAACGTGTTTTTGTACAAAGATATAGTATTGTATGCATTAAATTGAGCCGTAAATCTTGCTACTTCGTGTATTTATATATTCTACTAAAACATATCCGCCATTGTCAGTATAAATAATATTGTTGCGCGTAGAATTGCACAAGAAAGGACAAATACCAGAGTTATGACCTGAAAAAGATAACAAGAAACGAGACCAACGTAATCCGTTTAGGAAGGTTTGCACTAAATGAGGATACGTGCTGTAAATGGTTAATGACAGAGCTCTTAGTTTTTTGTTGTCCTGTTCGTAAAACAAGCGTTCGTCCGCAAACGTTAATCAAATTGTGGCTGCAGATCTCCAGTTTCACCAATTAAGCCTCACGTCAGCATGTCCAGAAAAACCTCGCCGGAATACTTCTGGATTACTTGGTCATTCGTATGATAATATATTTTTATTCCATTGCGAATCGGATCAAGGGCAGGCTTTCTGAATAATTTCGCAGATTTTTGCAAATAATCTGAGGTAAATTTATGAATAATTGTAGACTGGTTCCTATTTATCTTTCAAGTTCTGAAAAATAAGTGTACCATTCATATACAGTATTTTACATTGATCTCTATGTTGTACATATCCTGTTCGGCGGGCAGAATGAACTAATGTAGAAGCCTCGAAATCGTCTAAAAGGTGATTGAATTGTGTTCTAACAAAGATTATTATTTATCCTATGGCTCAATAATTAAGTAAGTCTTGTACCATGCTAGTTAGCAGGTTTGGTAAAGACAGAGGCTCGGTATTTGGAATATGAACAGATACCTTGGTCACACGGACAGGTTATTCAAATTACACAAAAAGGGTAATTAGATTCATGTTTATACTGAGACAGTAATACAAAATGAGATTTTAACAGTTTACCGGGAACAAATTTATCTGCTGGAAAGGAATAGTTCATACAAAATGGTAATCAACCATAATGAGCACAATTGCTGAATTTATTCCCTAGTGCAAATATTACTCTGCTCCAGTCAGACGTTATTTACGGTGTAGTTGTTAATATAGGCTACCTCTGAAGCGTATGTATTAATTCTAATTGACTTTATTTAGGTCAGTAGAAAAATCTTAACAGAATGAAAAATGAAATGGCGTACGGCTTTTAGTGCCGGGGTTGTCCGAGATTAACAGACTCATTTTAAACGAAATATCCAGAAAATATTTTTTATTTCTTCACGTATTGAAAATTATTATGATTTCATTAAGCTCTTAAATAAAGTTAACAATAAATATTCATTAACCAACTCTTTCTCCTGGAGAAAATTCAGGGGCTGCCTAACCGAGGCTTGAAAGGAATGTATAATACATTCACTAGTAACGTTGTAAGTGTATGTGAAGATAACAGCTAAAGGAGTATAAGCTTTCAATTACTGATGATGAGTTTTTGGTCGGCATTAACATGCAACTTTAAAGATGGAATGGCATATATCCGCAATGGTGATACGACTTCTCTTTATGTGTACCTCTAGCGCAAGAGTTATAAGTGTATAATTCAGGCGGACGCCTCTTAAAATTGATACTGAAAGCAAACAGCAATTTATTTTAGAGGGATGTTCCTTCCTTTCTTGTGGAAGTATTTTTACAGAACAAGAACGTGTTCTCGACGGCCCGTTATTGCCCACTTCGGATTATATGGAAGAGTTGACTGAAATTGCTCTCTATAAATAAAAGGTGGATGAGTTCCCTACCACCAGTCAAAATTGAGTTGTGCAGTTATCACTATAATGACAGGCCCTTTTTACTGCTGCCAGCCAGCTTACTGCCAGTCACAAAGAATTAGTGAGTTTCCATGAAAATAGCAGGTACTATGCCTAATGCTAGTCAAATTTTAGATTGGAACATTTGTTTATAATGGCAGGTACCCTGGCCTAGAGCCAAACACAATAGGGCAGGGGACTTTCGAACAAAACTGCATGATCCCTTGCTTTCTGCAAGACAAATCGAGAAGCGAATTATTAATTAAAATGGTAGGCATTCCTTATTAATGCCAGTTCCACACAGGAGTTGGAGAAGGACCCCATTCCTACTGCCAGCAGTCAAAGTCGGTGTAGGGAGTACTGTTTACAATAGCAGACACACCCTTTCTCGATCGCTACAAATCGACATCAATGAATATATATAGAGATGGACATACGAAAGTATATGCATGTTTACAATATTGCAGACCTTCATTTACAGAGTAACTGCTGCTAAACGGTACGTCATATTGACAAAGGATTGTACCGTAAGGCGCAGTATTTCGCGATCTAAATGGCTTGTCCTATGATATTTTCTCGTATCTCATCTATTCGTGGGTCAGATTGAGTCAGAAACGTTGAATATGTTGAAATTTGTGTAAGATTATCTTACATTGCTTTACTTTTCGGATAATTATGTGACATAGCATTTGGCTCACATATGGGCACTGGGTGGGTCAATGTTCGTGTAGAGTTTGATCATACTATCTTTCCTGTAAGTGATTGAAAGTATGAATTATATAGGTAAAGAATCCAAATTTACTTAAAATCGAGAAATATAGACGGATCTAACGTATAAGCGATACAGATACGACAAAAAGTCATAAGACCAAGGTTGAGCATCACTCCTAATTCAAGGAAGATTGTGCCATCCGTTATCCCACGAAATACCTCGAAACGAAGGTCTGCACCATCATTAAAATTGCTTCCATATTTCGATATTCTTCGGGGATAAAAAATGAAAAATTAAAGATCTGCGAAGGTTTTCGTTCGTTACAGGCTGAAACGTATATTTTTGCCAAATTTTAATTTTTTTGCTTGTCTGGCAGATTATGCTGCAATCTGGAATTTGGGTGAGGGGGTAAAAATTATGACTTTCAGGAAATTAAACCAAAGAATATGCAGACGATCATTATTACCCCTCAAACGGGTATCTGAACGAAATTTTCACCAAAATAGTCAATGTACAGGCACAAACAGTCGCTACGATTTTATTTATATAGATAGATAAGGAACCTGCTCCACGTACAACACATTTTGGCTACGTCCGCTGGACTTAACCTGCAAAACCAACCGTTCATCATATCTCACTTATTAATCCTCCTGTGGAAAAATTCACATGAGAACAAAAGTTTTAGAAATGGATTTCCATTAAGAATTGTAGATTTCGATTAATTTCGGAAGTGCGTATTTTGAGGAAGTGCAAAATATTGGTTCCGGTTTCGGATAAACCCCCAGTAAACTTAGGTTTTCAGAAATAATATTGGCCCTAAAACCTATACAAGGACAGGTGGATTCTAAATACCAAGTTTGGTAGAAATATATTCAGTAGTTTTCAAGTTATAAAAACTCAAACAATCAACCCGACAAACAGACACCAAATTTAAGAAATATGCAGATGGTCATTATTACAACTGAAATGGATAACAGTACGGAAATTCCGCCAAAATAGCCAATGTATAGACAGACGGTCGTTGCTACTATATATATACAGATGACAGATAAGCATGGGCACGTTTGAAAGTGCAAACCTTCATTTCGAGATTTACTGCTCCTAAACGGTACATCATACCAACAAACGGTTTGCACCCTCAGACTTCCCTTTTATTGATCTACATGGCTGGTGTTAAAATATTTTCTCGTATCTCACATATTTTTGGGATCGATTGAGTTACGATATTTGAATGGGATGAAATTTCGGTACATTTTAATCATTTTACATTTTTTTCACATACTTATGTGGAAGCTAGAATCATGAAATTGGGTTCGCATATAGCTATTGGTCGTGTCAATGTGCGTGCCAAATTCGATGACTCTACCTTTCCTATAAGTGTGTCAAACTAAGTAATACACGTGTAAAAAGCACAAAATTTACGAACCATCGAAATATACAGCCAAATGTACCCTATAAGGGAGAGAGAGGGAGAGAGTGAGAGAGACAGAGACGACAAAATATCACAGGATCATAGTTGTAGATCACTCGAAATTCAACGGAGATCGTGCCATCCGTTTTGTGATAGGACTTACCGTTTAGTCGCGAAATACCTCGAAACGAAGGTCTGCACCGTCATTAAATTGCATATATTTCGATATTATTCGGCATAAAAAGTGAAATATTTAAAGATCGTGGAAGTTTTCCGTAGGTTACCGGCTAAAACCTATAAATTTGCTTAATTTCAATTTCTCAGCTCGTGTGGCAGATTGTGTGACAATCTTGATTTTGGGCGGGGGGGGGAGGTAAAATTTAGGACTTCCAGGAAACTATAGCTAAAAAATATGCAGGTGGTCATTATTACCCCTTAAACGGAAAACTGTACGAAAATTTCGCCAAAATAGTCAATGCACAGACACACGGTCGTTACGATATGATTTATCTAGATAGATAAGGAATCTGCTCCACGTATAACACCTTTTGGGCTATGTCCGCTAGACTTAGCCTGAAACCGAAATTTTCATGTTATCTCACTTATTAATCCTCACGTTGAAAAATGCACTTGGGAAAAAGAAATTAGAATTGGATTTCCAAACAGTTTGATCGATTTCCTGTCAGGTTGGTCTCGTACTTTATATATTGTGGGAGAGTAAAAATCACCATTTCGGTCCCCTATAAAATCCCAGTCCATTCCGGGAATTTGAAATGGTATAAACCTTAAAACCTACCGTTAGACGGGTGGATGCTAAATTTAAGTTTGATTCAAATATCTCAGTAGTTTTCAAGTTGTAAGAAATACGCTTTACGCGTACCCGCTCTTGCGTTAAGTCCGGTGGGACTTGTACCGAAAAACGGCCCGTTAATGATGTCTCCGTTATTAATCCTGGTATCGAAATGATGCACATGAGAAAAAAAAAAGGTTTAGAAATTAATTTCCATTAAGGCAGGTAGATTTCCATTAAGTTTGGTTGTGTATATTTTGAGGGAGTGCAAAATCACGGTTTCGGTTTCGTATAAACCCCCCAATTAGTTCAGGGATTTAGAAACAATATTTGCCCTAAAACCTACCCAAGGACAGGTGGATTCTAAATATGAAGTTTGGTGGAAATATATCCAGTAGTTTTCAAGTTATAGAAAGACAAAGAGACGAACAGACAAACAAACAAACAAACAAACAAACACCAAGGAAACGTAACCTTGGACAGATGGATGCTATATATAATGTTTGGTTCAAATATCTTCAGTAGTTTTAAAGTTGTAAGAAATACGCTTTACACGCACCCGCTCTTGCGTTAAGTCCGCTGGGATTTGTACCGAAAAACGGTCCGTTAATGATATCTCCCTTATTAAATCCTGTTATCGAAATGATGCACATAAGAAAAAAAGGTTTAGAAATTAATTTTCATTAAGGCAGGTAGATTTCCATTAAGTTCGGTTGTGTATACTTTGAGGGAGTGCAATATTACGGTTTCGATTTCGTAAAAATCCCCACTCAGTTCAGGGATTTAGAAACGATATTTGCGCTAAAACCTACCCAAGGACAGGTGGATTCTAAATATGAAGTTTGGTGGAAATATATCCAGTAGTTTTCAAGTTATAGAAGGACAGACAAACAGACACCAAAGCTAAAAATGATGCAGATGGTTATTATTACACCTGAAACGAATAACTGTACGGAAATTTCGCCAAAATAATCAATGTACAGACACACGGTCGTTACGATTTTATTTATATAGATAGTAAATAACGAAATAACAATGAACCACAATTATTACAACAGTGTATCTTATGAGAAAATTAAAATAATATATAATTATTAACAGCAAAAACACAATACAATAAAAACAAACCACTACGCATCGAATGTGCAATAAAATGCGGAATTAACAGATGAGCTGATAGATTCATAGACAAGTACAAAATGATTTTATACGAAGGAAAAAGAATGTTCAGAAAATAACATAATTTTGTATTTAACTCATTTGACTCTTATTTAATCCCCGAAATGAGGATTTCACATTGTTCTTCAACAGCCATTGATATTTGCTGCACCTTTTGCAGAATAATAGAGAATCCAAGGAGGATTATATTATCTTAAGACCAGCCCCATCCTGTCTGCTGGGCTAATTGATCTGACTACCAACTACCAACTGGACCGTCACTCTCCCCCACTGATATCGGAGCAGTGTGTGGCTAAGAGCTGCTGTCAATAGTGAAATGTGAGTATAACTTTTAGCTCCCCCAGTGGCTACGACCCATAACTTCTTATGAAACCCACTCAAATGTCGCGCGATAAAGCGGGAGTGCCTGGCGCGTTTATTGAGGGCCGTAAACACAAGCGTGTGGATTAAATATTAGTGAGACTACTGAAGCGATATCGGACACTCAGTAGATCGCAAAGCTGGACTAGCGAAATCAGTTATGCTGGACGTGTCCGGAAAGAAAATTCAATGTCTGCATATCGAAGTTGTGACATCGAGCTCTGATCCGTCTGTGAATCTGATATTATATTATTGGACTCTTCCTTGATACTATTAGTAGTATAAGCAAAGCCAGTTCATGCACAGCGCGGGCGATTTGAATTTTGCTGAATCAGTACGATTCATGACCTCTAACGTCAGCATGACATCATAACCTAACCCACCCTCAGTTAACAGCCCTAACCTAACCTCGCAGGCTCCATGGAGGAGCGCATCTTTCAGGTTAGCGAATGGTTTCGAGGGAGAGGGGTGAAATTCTCCCCATGGACCAGTGACTCGGCACTAGTCGACCGAATGTTGCCAGTAAGCATTCATCGGTTTCCCCTCAGCAGTCCCCTGTTCCTATCAGGTTCGGTGAGTGGTGGGGGATGTAGAGCGCATCGTTATCGGTACTAGAACTAGATGGTGGACATCTGTCACCGTCTGTCACCCACCTAACCACACAGACTCCATGGAGGTCATCGTTCGGGTCAGTGATCTATTACATTTTGTTCTTTGGAGTCCAGCTCCATGGCTAAATGGTTAGCGTGCTGGCCTTTGGGCACAGGGGTCCCGGGTTCGATTCCCGGTAGGGTCGGGAATTTTAACCATCATTGGTTAATTTCGCTGGCACAAGGGCTGGGTATATGTGTCGACTTCATCATCATTTCATCTTCATCACGACGCGCAGGTCGCCTACGGGTGTCAAATCAAAAGACCTGCACCTGGCGAGCCGAACATGTCCTCGGACACTCCCGACACTAAAAGCCATACGCCATTTCATTTCATTTTGTTCTTTGGAGTGAGGGCTAAACTCTCTCCTCCAAAAATTGCCAGCCGCTGGCCGGTGAGCATTCACGGCTCCCCAGTAGTCCCTGGATTAATCTCAGCAGTGGCGTGCATGATTAAATATTTGCAAACATCTACAGTAAGCCAAGCCAAGTACAGCTGTCTCGACAATCCGCTGGCACTACCGCAGTTCAGCTTCTCCAGCGCGACGGGTTTCCTTGTCGGCGCAAAAGAGAGCTACCCCAGCGAAAATTAAGGCCGCTTGGGTGACGCATGCACTTGAAGCTTCGTTGTTCTGGGAGCAGTGCGGGGCTGTGAGCACTCCCCGACAGCAATTTACGGCGATAGGCCAGCTAGCTTAGGTAATGTAATGTTAGTTTTAATACTTGACACTCCAAGTCTTCAGCGCCACACACTAGAGACTGCAAGAAAAATATCAACATCTTAACAGTATAGCCACCAGCACATCGCCTTGCTAAGAAAAGTAGAGCCAGTATATGAAATCAATTGTAATATATTGTGGTATATAGTGAATTTTTGTAGGGTTCCTCTTGGATTATAGGTGAAGGTTTCGCGAGTTCTGTGGCATTCTTCATGAATATAACGTGTGTTATACGTCGTGACAAATGTTTTTCCTCGTTTATCGTTGATGCACGCACACTCACTATGCGAGTGTAACTATAAAACTCCAGCGACGGTAAAATACCAGTTAAATTTTGCTGATTAGTTTAGATTAAGCTTTTTAAGTAAAAAAAAAATAGTTAGTCCCAGTGTATTTTTGTGAAAACCGTTACTGTACAATCACGAAGCGTCACCGGATAAAACTGTAAGTACATTGTTTAAAATCGGCTATAGATTAAGTTATGATGGTGTCATCACTGCCGTGGATATCAATTTGGAAGTATGTGCGAGCGTGTGGCTGATAATATTCTTGAAAGATCTTTCTTAGGTAGACATTCCCACGAAAAACGTAGACTGTAGAGAGTGTAGTGAGGCTACGATTGTTTATATTTTTAACAAAAGGTTTTTGCAGCTAGGGTAATGCATATATTCACCGCATGCCACAGAATCTCAGACATGGGAGCGAGACCGCTGGTTCCAGCAGTCGGCGGTCCGTCTCGAGGACACACTGCCAACGATCACCGACACTGACACTCGCGTATTGACTGCTGCCACTTGAAGAGTGGCAGCGTTTGAGAAGTTGGAATTGCTCACTGACTTATTCCTACATTCCATTTTCATTTGAGGCTCTTAGATCGTGCAACAAGGAATTATTATTGGTTTGTTTTTAGATTTACCAGATCAAATTTTAGTAGCTTCTTGCCTCGAAGTCAGGAGTCTTCTAATAAAATCTAATATGTAATTGTCTTTGGACTTAATACTTGGTATTAAATTGCGCTACTCTATCTTATAAATAAAGTTGAAGGGGGTCCGCTGTCTGTAATTCCTTTTGTTTTACCAAATTTTCTAATATCTATCCGTTTTAGGTCAACTCAAGACCGAATCGGTGGTTTCAACTTTTCGTGTCTGTTTGTTTGTTTGTCTGTTTGTCTGTTCCACCATCACGTCGAAACGGCTGGATAGATCTCAACCAAACTTCATATTTAGAGTATACTCATCTCGGGGAAGGTTTCGATATGCATATCATTTTAAAATCTTTGAAAAGACGGAGGGTTTATAGGAAAACACCAACGGGATTCCTCCATTTTCTCTTATACTATTGATTTTCTGTAAACTATGTGGACCGCATGTGAAAGGTCTCTTCATTATAAACAACTTTTGTTATGTTCATAATTTACCTTACTCTTCAAATGACGGAGAAATTTACTATTTTCTGCCGATACCATGCTCTGCATTGAGTGACCGACAGACCGACAACGAATATATGGGTTACCGTGGCAACGTCTCTGACTGCTTGCCAGCAGGGAAGTAGCGTATTGTCATTTTCCTCATCATTCCTTTAAATTCTTGGTTGTTCCTTGGGTAGAAAGCAATCGGCCATTCTGCGGGATATTGGCGGAATACCATTGGAGGTTATAACAGTCCTCGAATAGCTTAAGTAATACACAAATATTCATCTTCTTATCTGATTACCTAAGAATCCCTGCGCCTAAATTTCTCTCCGATTACAGCTTTCTTATATCCATAACTCGCACCGGCATAATTTATTGAGGAGCATTTGATTTTCCAATACATTCACTTGGTATTTACATATTTGTCGTCATCCGGATGTCCTCAGTTATAATCCATTTTCTATTAATTTCAACTTACTAAACTGTATTATTTTCTTCCTTAATTACCACGTATGTATGCGAGTGCTAATCCCGAATGCTGAACACACTTTTCTTTGAGGAAATATTCTAAGCTATGCAAATGTATAACTTTTGGCCCAGGAAAATTCCGAAATATGGATGCAATTTTAACGAGGGTGCAGACCTTCGTTTCGGGGTAATTGGTGGCTAATCAGTAAGTCATATCACAAGTCATAAAGCAAATGGCGTTCCATTTTGGAGAGATCTACAACTTTTGTCCTATGACTTTTCGTCGTATTTCTATCCCTAATACGTTAAATACAGCTGTATTTCTCGATTTCAATTTGGTTTTGTACTTTTACACGTATATGTTAACATTAATTTGGCACACTTATAGGAAAGGTAGAATCATGACATTCGGCACGCACATTGACATGACCATTGGCCATGTTATAGCCAAATTTTATCATTCTAGCTGTCACATGAGTATCAAAAATATAAAATAGTATGTGAAAACTGTACAAAATTTCACCCCATTCAATGACTCTAACTCAATCTAACCCATAAATATAGGAGATACGAGAAGATGTCATAGGACCAACCATGTAGAGAACTGAAAGGGGCGTCTGATGGTGAAGTCCGTTTGTAGATACGTCTTACAGTTTCAAAGCAGTAACTATCGAAGAAAGGTCTGCACTTCTAGAGTGTGTCTGTACATTGACAATTTTGGCGAAATTTCCGTACAGTTATCCGTTTCAGGTGTAATAATTACCATCTGCATATATTCAGTTTTGGTGTCTGTCTGTTTGTTTGTTTGTCTGTTTGTCTATAACTTGGAAACTACTCGATATATTTCCACCAAACTTGATATTTAGAATCCACCTGTCCTTTGGTAGGTTCTAGGGCAAATATTGTTTCTAAATCCCTGAATTGACTGGGGGATTATACGAAAACCAAACCGTGATTTTACATTCCCACAAAATATACACAACCAAACTTAATGTAAATTTACCTGCCGTGATGGAAATTAATTTCTAAGCCTTTTTCCTCATGTGCATCATTTCAATACGAGGATTAATAAGGGAGATATCATTAACGGACCGTTTTCCGGTACAAGTCTCGCCGGACTTAACTCAAGAGCGGGTGCGTGTAAAGCGTATTTTTTACAACTTGAAAACTGCTGAAGATATTTGAGTCAAACTTTACATTAACATCCACCTGTCCAACGGTAGGTGTTAATCGTCAATAACATTTCATGTTCCCGGAATGGACTGGTGGTTTATAGGGAACCGAAATGGTGATTGTACTCTTACACAATATATACAGTACAAGACCAACCTGACTGGAAATCGACCAAACGTGATGGAATTCCATCTCTAAAACATTTTTTCATGTGCATTTTTTCGACAGGAGGATTAATAAGGGAGATATCATAAACGGTCCGTTTTTCAGGTTAAGTCCAGCGGATATAGCCCAAAAGGTGTTGTACGTGGAGCAGGTTCCTTATCTATCTACGTAAATAAAATCTTAACGACTGTGTGCCTGTATATTGTCTATTTTGGCGAAAGTTTCGTACAGCTACACGTTTAAGGGGTAATAATGTCCATCTGCATATTTTTTGGTTTAGTTTCTTGAAAGTCTAATTTTGACACTCCTCACCGAAAACCCAGATTGCGGCATAATCTGCCAGTCGAAGAAGGATATTGAAATTTGGCTAAATTATACATTTTAGCCTGTAACGGACGGAAAACTTCCAAGATCTTTAAATTTTTCCCTTTTTATTCCGAAGAATATCGAAATATGGAGGCAATTTTAATGATGGTGCAGACCTTCGGGAAGTATTATCACATAACGGATGGCACACTCCCCGTTCAATTTGGAGTGATCTACAAGCTTGGTCTTACGACATTTTGTCGTATTTCTATCCCTTTTACTTTTGATTTTTCTCTATTTCTGGATGTTAAGTAAATTTGGACTTTTCACATACATAATTCATACCTTCCATCACTTATAGGTAAGATAGAATCATGAAACTGTACACGAAAATTTGCCCACCCAGTAGCCATATATGAGCCAAATGCTATGTAGGTAGCTGTCACTTAATTATCCGAAAAGCAATGCTATGTGAGATAATCTTACACAAATTTTACCCTATTCCACGTTCCTAACTCAATCTGACCCATGAATAGATGAGATATCATAAGACCAGCAATTTAGGCCGCTAAATCCGGCGTCTTATGGTACAATCATTTCTCGATATGATGTACCGTTTAGCAGCAGTTAATCTGTAAATGAAGGTCTGCGATATTGTAAACAAGCACATACTTTCGTATGTCGAACTATATATATTCAATGATGTCGATTTTGTAGTGATCGAGAAAGGGTGATTCTGCTATTTTAATCAGTACTCCCCACACCGACTTTGACTGGCAGTAGGAATAGGTTCCTTCTCCAATTCCTGTGTAACTGGCATTAATAAGGCAGGCCTACCATTGTAATGAATAATTCACTTCTCGATTTGACTTGCAGAAGGCAAGGGAGCATGCAGTTTTGTTCAAAACTCCCCTTGCCTGATTGTGTTTGGCTGTATGCAAGCGTTCCCGCAGTTATAAACAGATGTACCCATCTAAAATGTGACTGGCATTAGGCATACTGGCCTGCTATTTTGATGGAAACTCACCAACGTGATGTGACTGGCAGTTGGAAAAGGGGCCTGTCAATATAATGATAACTGCACAACTCAATTTTGACTGGTTGTAGGTAAGTTTCCTGCCGTTACAATAAAAACTTCTCAATTTGTAATATGTCTGGAAGTAGGAAAAGGGGGCTGCCATTGTAACGGAAACTCCCCGAATCGATTGTGACCGCGCAGTAGGCAATGGGGCCTGTCGTTATCATCACAAATCCGTAACAAGCACTTTACATTGGAAACAACGTATGGGGACCTCTCCATGCTGTTTCTCGGATAACGCTAAGAGACATGCTATTTTAAAACAATCTTATTTACTGCATGTATAGTATTTACTTCAATATTCGTATACAATGCAGAATACCGTAGCGAAGCACGGGTACATTTGCTAGTATACAATATAATTACACGTGTACATGAGTGGTGTATGCTGACGTGGTCTACTACTAGACTTAGGTTACCCCTTTGCGATGGTTGGTTTAGTGAATGACAAGCCTTTTGGGCGTTTTGAGATACCCGCAGGCGCTATCACATGTTTAGGAAAATTCTGCCATTACCATGCGTAGGTGGATATTCTTCAAGCAGGCCGCGCCCCTGCCTCTTAGCCCTCCGTCAAGTCACACTCCCAGGCACTGGAGCAATTTAGACAAGACGGCCCTAAAGTGCCCTGTTATGTTGTTCTGTAACAGGAAGCTTCCCGATTAAATTGAACCACACTTTGCTGATATGCTGGATTCCTGTACACAACCCCGGTTTTGATTGGCTAGAGAACATATTTACAAGCATCTGATATTTAGATTACAGTAGAGGAGGAACCAGCTGAAGTGTTGACAACTTCAATACATTAAAAATAACAGTCTTCAGAAAAAGGTTACCAATAACAAAACTGAAAATTCTAAGTTCTAGGTTTGTTTTTTGTGCGTGAGAGTGAGCTAGCAAATTGATGTAAGAGCCATCTAACTGTAGAAGAATATGAAAATTAATTAAAAAATTTATCAAAGGTTATATTTCTTTAGAATTTCAAAACTCAACAAATAACAATATAACAGGTACAATTAGCAATCTTGAAACAAGACTACCAAAATCCAAAAATACCGGAGCTGTACCTTAATTAAGGCCACGGCCGCTTCCTTCCACTTCCTAGACCTTTCCCATCCCATCGTCGCCATACGACATATTTGTGTCGGTGCGACGTTAAGCAAAATAGCAAGACCAAAATCCAAGATTAGTGATTTTCACAAGTTCTGGGCTACAAGCCCCTAGTTTTACAATTCCAGAGATACCGGATCAGTTTACCACTTTAATTCAAACAAGGAATCATTTACTCAAGGGCAGAAATCTCATAATTCAAGAACACTTGCTCCCAAATTACACTATCTAGCCTTCCAGAGGCACTCGTAACTCTTACAAAACTTTGAAAAAGAGCTAAGAGGCTCTCAGTTTCTTACGGCCCACTCAGGGCAACATTACATCAAAATTTACAACCCCTAGCCTCTCAAACCACAATTTATAACTTGAATTGGTTTTCACACAGGGGTATGTAGTACCCAAACTACAGGACCTTTGCGAAAAAGGACAGGTTAAATAAACGGCTCGAACACAAACTGAAGGGAGGCGTACCCAGCGCTCCAAGATAATGAAAAATTTAAAAACCTACAGGGCTCTCGGCCGATGAAACTGGGGCTAGTCCCAAACTACTGAGGTGGCTCAAATGGAAATCACTTTAATACATGATAGAAACGAAAGGTTGCGAAAACGTAGCCACCTCAAACCAAGATGAAGGTGAGCTCGAGAGGGTAACTCACTCTCCATCCCCGATTTACAATTAAAGATTTATGAAGTTTTTACATTAGCCGAAAGAAAAGTTACATTTTAGAAAATTATTGTTACATAATTAAAGACTCGGATCTTCACCTCGAATAAAGCTGTGGAGGTAGCACGAAAGATAGAATTTACGTGGCCATTACCTTATAGATGTTCTGCTGACCGAAGAAAGAGGCGGCCCCGCCTCCTGTCTTAATACACACACACAAAAGACGATGATCAATTGCGAAGGAAACATGAAAAGCCGCAGTTAATATACCCTCAGGTGAAGGTTCGACAGAATTCAAGACTAATCAGGACACACCCTCAATTTTTATTGGTAGATTCAAAATGAACAAGAAATGCGGGATTGGTTGAAAATTAATTACCAAAATTTATGATTGGTCCGATTCAAAACTGGCGGAAAGAAAAGGAAGTGTTGCCAATCCAAAAATAAATGAACATAGATTCAGTTATAAAAACCCAGAAATACGAAACTTCTTTAAGTTGTAAGTTCTTTCACCTTGCACCAGGGTGCCTGACCATAGTTTTGGTAGTGTCATCTGTGGAAAAATGGCCAAACTTCTTGATGAAGGGGGGAAAAAAAGAAGGAGAAATTCAGTCACTTTATTAAACACAATAACAAAATTAGTTAATATTTCAGTGGTGACATCTTCTGATTAAAGCTCCAATTTCGTGTAGTATCAGTTTCACCTTTTGATCAATAGAGGAGTTTATTAGGGCGGTTATTTTAAATGAGCGGTGTTGAGGTGTACCTCTCGGTACAATTATTATTACTATCTTCATACGCTTCATGCACACTAAACAAATCACACTACCATCCACCACAGAAACAAATAATACTGATGACGTCCCATCACACAGCATTGGCGTAAGGAATGATATTCAGCTGTTAAACTAGACCTAACTACGGTACGGGCCGAATAGGACAGGAATAATAATAATAGCAATAATAATGTTACTTTCCCCCTGTGGATGGAGCCGGTAGAATACACTTACGGTATATTTAGCCTGTCAAAGAAGGAGACTAAAAGGGGTCCCAGTGGCTTTCATCTTTTAGCATTTTTGACCCTGACATTGCTTCCAGTTATTTGTGTCAGGCAACTCGCTTTCATATTTCTTATCCAACCTCCCTTGGTCAACTGTTGTTCTTTTTCTGTTCCGATGGTATTAGGTTTCCGAGGCCTGGGAGGGGGAGTCTTTCATTTTCAAGCCATTTAGGGTCCTTGTATTTCTTTGGACAATACATTAATTGTAAGCATTGTTGGAACTTTTCAAATTTTGCATAGAATGGTTGCCCAGTTATACTTCCCCTTGAGTAAATACAAACTTGATAAACTGCATTCCTTCAGACCATTTACAAATGAAACTGACCAATTAAATGATAATGTACATGAAACACAGGCATTGGTGTAAGTAACCACCAAACACGCATTTTCCTGGAAATATACTTGTGATTCAAATTTTGCATAATGCATGATGGCATTGCATAGATAATAATAGTTTGTATGTAGATACTATAATAAGCTTTTGGGTTTTTTTCACAGAGAACTTTGCTCTGCGTCTTCAAAAGATAATCTCGTCTGTTCACGAGTAAGACCTCTAAAATGAATAAACGTTTGAATGACTTGAACTTGAGAATGTTTTACCGTCGTCTATAGTAAGTGGTAGTCTCGTTCGCCACTAGATGGCTCCCTGTGCGCAGTGTGAACCATCTGGTGATGAGAATACGAATTTGGAAAAAAACATAGTAAAAGGACGCCTATATAAATCCTTAATGGCTGGCAACCACGTATTACTTAAGTGACAAGGAGTGTCCCTGTTGAAATACGTATTTCCACAGCTTCCCGTATAACCCCAGACCTGTAGTGTTTAGTGTGGGTAAGAGCTACAACATCGGGTCGGCGGATGCAGGGTGAGTTTGGGCCTACAAGTGGTCACGGCTGGTCCGTGGTCCAACAGCTCTGCGCTCTGACCGGCCAACCGAGCGGAGGAGGGATGACCACGGCTCTACGCCTCTGAATTCGGGAGACGGATAGGGGCTGGTCCCCACCTTCGGCTGTCTTGAAAATTGTTTCCGTGGTTTTCCATCTTCCTGCACTAAGGTGAATGCCGAGACCATTCCTAGTGTATGCAACGAACGCCTACCCGCTGACTTTCTCCAAGCATCTCTTGGTCTGAGAGACGGCGTAACCGTCTAAGAGGCTCACCTCCCCCTTCAAGGAAGGAATGAAAACCTGTTAGTAGTAGTCGAACATCTTGGAACGCGACATAGATAGGGCGTTCTCAGCTATTGCTGATGTGTCTGGCTGGTTGAGACGGATATTACGTTGGTGTTCCTTGATGCGAGTACCAATGGAACCGGAAGGTTTTTGCCAATGTATACCTTACCGCAAGTACAGGGAATTTTGTACACCCCAGGGTGTATTTTGTATGGCTTATTACCTAGAGTGGTGCAGCCTTTGTAAGCCATGCCCTTCAACGATGACGGACACCATGTGTTATAAGTACAATGTACCTTTAAAAAAAAATAAGGAAACGAGATCTTGCACGGAGACACTTTATTTTACAGGCAGATAAAGGAATACATAGTAGTACACATTGCTATTCAACATACTCACTATTCTTATCCAAGCTCTTGTTCCTCTACATCAAGTCATCGATGTTGGTTAAGACAAAAATATGCTTCCAGTTCCTGAAGCCACTTCATGACGTTCATCCTCGTGCTTCATCAACGATCCGAAGAGATGGAAATCACTGGAGGCCTGGTAGGACGGTCATCGCTCAGCCCAGCTGGACAAGGTTTGCCTTTTTCTAGATCAGTTAAAGAGAATAGAGCTGTGTTAGTATGTGTCTTTTTTCGGGGGTGGGGGTGCCGTGAGGCTCCGCCCCGCCTCACAGCCCGTGGTGACCTACCTGTTTGGACAAATGACCGACAAGCGAGTACTAACGCAGGAACGTAGCCTAGTACAAGAGTACAGAATAACTTGAGGTGCAAAGGCTAGTCTTCTGACAGCTACTTCCACCCCTCCGTAAAGGAGAAGTTATGAGAAACCTCCCTAAACCCACCAGGTAATCCCATATCTCCTTTCGGCACTGGTTACCCTGTCGCGGTCATACCAAGACATCCCCGGCGCTAGACCACTGCCGCTCAAGAGCCACTGTCACCCCCGGTCCATGGCCACCTGCAAGGCTTTCGAGGTAGAAAATGGAGGATATTTAAAAAGAAAGTTTAACGCGCGGTCGAGAGAGAATAAATAAATAATTAGTCTTGCAAACGACCATGCGGATGGCCAGTAATGCGAAAGCTCTTCCCAAAGGAGCTACTTCGCATACCCCCTTCAGATTAGGATATTATTGCAGCCAGCATTTATAACATTAAGGACGGACCGCATAGAGAATATGGTGCCGCACCATTGTTGTCACAGCGCTGGTGGTGGTGCTGAATATTGTTTTATGTGGACGTACAACTGAGCAGTCATCCTCCGATAACACTAATCTACTTTACACCTCTAAGGCTCAGAGTGGGCTACGTATTATTATTTATTTATGTGATTTATTGTTCAACAGGCATTTCTGCCCACTTACAGAACAGTATGGACAGTTGTAATTATGTGTTTCAACTTATTATTTTTATTTCTCCTAAAATATACATTGTTATTCTAAATTAATCTAAGGGCTAAAGTATTAATGGTACACAAGTATGCTTCTCTATTTCATTTATGTCTTCTCTCTGTGTGAGTTCCCCTTTGACTTACCCTAACAAGATACTCTGCTCGTTTGGCATCTTATTAATTGACTGTCATATTCTGTTTAATGGTGAATTCATATGATGATTTGTGTTTGACCTTTCAACAAAGGAAGTTAAATTATTTCTGTTACTTCCAAGCGGTGCATACAGTTTTATTTGGTGGAGTAACTCCCGGTTGAGAATTATATGTAGGTATTTTACACACGTTAACGTTCTGCTAGTATGCAACATTTTATTATGTCTCTATATGCCACGTATTTTGCACTAGTTTTAGAGATACAGACATACAGATATTTTAGAAATTTAGCTTGACCATTTTCTATTTCTTTTATACGTTTAATACGTGATATATTCCAGACCATAGAGGCATATTCTCTTACTGTTAGAACTAGTGAATTGTATACATTTAGAATATTCACGCTAGGTGAAATCGTAGTTAAGGGCACACGTATAAAATTTGATTTCCCCATACCCTATAGATAAATACCACATAACACAAGTTATATAAAATACAATTTATGAGCACTTATGTATTGTACAGTTTTACCATATCGAATACCATAACAAAACTTGATTAATTTAAACAGTCTATAACAACGCCCAGCTAAAAGAAAATGACAATGCAATTTAATGAAAATCAATAAAATACCGAGCTATAAAGTTCTTCCGTGTAGGCTATAAATAATTCTATACAAACTGGATGAAATGGGAGTTTAGCGGAAAGCCTAAAATCTACATTATTTGTGATCCTGTACATAAATACTGTATAACAAAAGTTATAGAAAGAACAATTTCCGATCATTTATATCTTATTGAATTTTACCATATCGACTTCGATAAAATATTCATGACTTTATACTTAGTCCATATGAATGCGGTCACGAGAAACTCACACTAGAGAGCGCTTCAGTTTGTTTATATACCCTGCTCTGAAAGACATGTAGGATAGAAGCCCATATCCTAACTCAGCTCAGCTACTTATAGTAGTCTACAACGTTCTCTAGCTTTACGACTGATCTCTCTTCCACATTTTGATAAGAGGAGGCGCTGTCGAGCTGTCCACTCTTCCCAAAGGAGCTACTTCGCATACCCCCTTCAAATTGGGATATTATTGCAGCCACCACTTATAACATTAAGGTCGGACCGCATAGAGAATGTGGTGCCGCACCATTGTTGTCACAGCGCTGGTGGTGGTGCTGAATATTGTTTTAAGTGGACGTACAACTGAGCAATCTTTATACAATATCCTTGTGAAAATGTGCAGTGGTCAAGAAGGTCATTACGCCGGCCATGTGTTATTTACAGGCTTTCAAACATTCGCAGGAACTTGGGATAAAGTAATTCTCAGCTAGAAATCTCGCAGTTGGACATGAACGTGGAGATAGCGCTCATGTAACATATTTAATATAAGTGTCTCAACCTGGTCTCTGATGAAAACAACTGCATTAGGTTTTGACAATGGATATTTACATCTAAAGTAAAAATAATTATAAGTTCGTTTTAACCTCTATCACTAGAGCCCGCATTTTTATGCATTAATAGGTTAGAGTGCAGAGTTTCTGAAGCGAGCAGCAAGATCAGTCTACCTTCGCAACGATTAAGCTATGAGGTTTGCATAAACATTAGGGGTAATGCCCATCAGAACTCCTATAATTTATGTTACTCTTGCTACATTATGGAAGAGCGGGTGGCCAACACTTCCTATTAACCAAATTCAGTTTGCAATCTAACCTATTACGGCATGAAAATCCGGGCTTTATCTATCACAATGCATTTCTCTACTATATTTCTCTTGTAATGTCACTACTTACCATCAACTTCACTTTCACTGTACCAGTGACGATAAGAGCAGATGAAACACAACCAAAGAGCGTTTTATAGTAAACACTTGATAGGAACGAGAAGGTATTCGTTATTTGCTTGCAGAGAATATCATTCTTCGTAGATATAACATGATTGTGATCAAATGTTTAACAACACTAGAACGAACACACTTTCTGTACATAACGTAAATTATCAGTTTGATAGGCATACATTTGCCTGCTGCCATTTCTTGATGGATACTGTACTTTTGTATCCATCTCTTGGCACAGGCCAGAGTAAAGTTTAGCTTTCACCGAAGTCCCAGTCTCATCCATGGCTGTGACAATATGGAAGCTGCTGGGGTATGAGTGGTGCTGAGTAATGGCATTCAGAGCACGACTAGTGCATCTGAGTGTTATGAAAGGTGTTGCTCATAGGGTCAGTCCTGCTGCAATAGCTCTTTCTGACCCAGTGAGGAAAGCAATGGCAAACTACCTCACTCCTCTTCTTGCCTAGTACGCATCATTTTGGTGCTGCCATTGGTTTTTGCGGTTTCCTTATAACCGCACAACCTTTGGTGGTGCTATTCGAGGATCCAACCAGCCTCTGGGCTGATGACCTAACAGACAGACAGCCATACATTTCTTTTTACAAAATCATTACTTGAAATGATAATGTAGGAATCATCTGTTTTTAGAACCCACATGTACATACCACATTTTTTTGCAGAGTAACCTGATTTAGGAATAGCATCCAGGTCTCTGCATTTCAAAGTATTTTTCGCATTAAAAAATTTTGGTAAATGCTCTGTATCACGAAAACGAACTCAGAACTCTTTTTAGTTTCACGTGTACCCTGGTCATCTGCATTACCCTCCGAGTCATCAACAGTGATAGAAGAAGGTTGTCCTAATTTCTTATTGTAATCTGCATATGCTGCTAGTGCTCATCATCATTATTATTATTATTATTATTATTATTATTATTATTATTATTAGTAGTAGTAGTAGTAGTAGTAGTAGTAGTAGTAGTAGTAGTAATATAGTCTGGTAAAGGAACTTCATCATAGCAAGTGTCCTGTACAATATCGCAGGTCTGAGGAGTTGGAGATGTGAGCACCGGAGATACACATTAAAAGTGACAGTTCTGTAAAAAAGCAACCAAAACGTGAAAACAAGACAGTACCGTAGAGGGACTGTAGTCTGTTTATTATAACAAGCTGCTACCTTACCTTAAGGTGACAGTACCCTTAGTCTTATGATGTCGAACCGACGAATAAATAATATCAGTTTGCTAGACATCAAATATATGTACTGCTACACGATCAATAGCTGCAACATTTCATGTTAACGTTGACCAAAATTGCGGAGTTCTCTTCTGTAGATCTCCACGTATATGGATCTATTAGCGTGGATAACCGTCCTCTGTGGACCTAGAGATGGTCGAACGTGGAGTAGCGTGGAGAGTCCTCATCCTTGGACCTGTTAGCGTGGACAGCTCCCAAATGTGGACCTTGGGATGGACAACTGAACAAATGTGGATGGACATAGTAGCGTGGACAGTCTTCATCTGTGGGGCTAGGGATTGTTCACATATATGGATGGACATAGTAGCGTGGACAGCCCTCATGTGTAGACCTTGGGATGGACTACTGTACATATGTGGATGGACCTAGTAGCGTGGACAGTCTTCATCTGTGGGGCTAGGGATTGTTCACATATGTGGATGGACATAGTAGCGTGGAAAGTATTCATCTGTAGACGTAGGGATGGTCGACACATTTAGATGGACCTAGATCGATTCTAGTGTGTTCTGAATGAAAAAATTCCATCCTCGAATGTTCTGAGAGTTAATATAGTCTGCTACAAGTCTCTAAAGTTCAAATATATGTATGTCCAAGTGTATTGATGTGAAATTGTGTGTTCTATTCTTCAAAAATGAAGTGACCGTGTTCGAAATAGTTCAGAGAGTCACGCATTAAGATCAGCTTTGGCTAACTCACTTGCATGACTGTGTCCAAGTGATTTTCACATATCAAAACAGTGAGACCTCGATGTGCCACATGCTCCGCCCTCATACTGTCTCGCCCATTAAACATAGCTCTCTATACTCCTCACGGCTTTACTTCTAAATTGACGTTTTGACCGATTTTGGCACTGTCTGAAAGTTACGAGCTGAAACACAGACATCCAACCAATCCCAAGCTGCCATGCATATCGATTTATTTCGGTAAAACACGATCTCTAAACCTAGTTGCCAACTCTAATATTTATATTCACCGATTGGTTAACCTATTTCGTTCAGCGTGTATGGTATTCTGTACGGTTGGCGATCTTTTGCATATTTCTTCAGTAATTAGTGCTTTTTCATATTAGTCTTCATCTGTCAAGTATAGTACAGTATAGCGTAGTTTACAGTTTAGCATAGCATAAGTTCGGACAATACAGATTTAATAGTTCAGTGTATAAAATTAGCTATAGTTTTACTTACGTCCGGGTATTGGTTGGTGTACTTAGTTCGTGCGTGTTTACCCTGTCTCAGTGTAGTTCGTGAAAGACGAGTGGCAAGAAATCGAAAGGTGTGGGACAAGGTACTTCTTTGAGAAGCCAGGCCCATGAAATTGTGTCCAATTTGTGCGAGTACTCTGAGAAGGAGAAAAAGAACGGTGCTATATTTTTTCCTTTAGCCCAAGCTGTACAGAGGACTACCGACGCTTCCAAAGTAAGTAAATACACAGTTGTGGCAGTTGGAAATGAGAAATACCACTTGATCCCCACGGGGTGGGAGCAGGCTTCTCCCGGAGAGTGAAAGGAGACAAGACAACCGACTGCTAGTCTACAGCAGGCCTCCGATTTCAAGCTCGATCCGAGCCTGAGTGAAAACCGATGAATGATCACTGGGCCAGTGGTTGGCAATTTTCGCTGGACCGGTGCAGGGTCAATGGACCAGCGGAGGGATTAGCCCCTTCTCTCCCCAAATCGGTCACTGGCCTGACCGATGGGCTCCTCCAAGGAGCCTGTGAGGTTAAGTTAGGGCTAGGTAGTTGATTAGTGTGGGTTAGGTTATGACATCAGAGGTCAATGACACATGCTGCTTCAGTACAATTTTTAAAATGGGGATTCAGCAATATTCAATCGCCCGCTCTGTGCATGAACCGGTTTTTCCTACACTGCTACCATTATACGTCAATTTCCACACCATAATAAAGACGTAATAATTGAGTGATTCAGTCTCGGGTAACTGTACTTTGTCTTCCGTCCGGGATATGGATTCTCCCTCTTCCATGCACTACATCCATGGTTTCCTATTTCTAAAGCAGATAAATGCTTGGGTTGTACACTGATTAATGGCACGGTCGCTTTCTTCCCTATCCTCACCCTGTCCTATTTCGTCGCCGCCATAATATCCATCCGTATCGGTGCGACTTAAAACTAAAAGAAATAACAGCACTAAATCTAGGTCATACTAGTATGAGTATTACTATAAAAGTCAAATATAAAAAATCACAGGAAGTGTGCCGGGATATTAATAACCTTCACAGCTTTCTAAATCAAATGCAGTTGAATTCAAATTTTCTATCCTGAGGTAAGGCCATATTTGTGGCTATTCTAATTTAAAAAATCCAGTAGGATGATGTTGGGCTTGTAATGTTAAGGCTTTTCACGTATCGGATACGGAGAAGGGGAAAGTGTCAGGGGAACGTCGTATGACGGACTGCTTTCTCTAAAGACGCCAGCTGTACTTGCTGGGGAAACGTTAGGCAATACTGAAAAGATATCGACTCTGCCTAAAAACCGAGAAACCCGTTCTGGAAATTGCGTGACTGGCCAAGAATCTTTGCATCTGTACTTTTGAAAATTATTTAGCTTTCACGAGCACGTGTACTGGAAGTGTATATAATTCGAATGGCCCACTGCGGGGGACACACACGCACTGTACAGTAGTGCCAGCCGTATTGCCAGTATTGTAGCTGAGATCGCCGCTAAAAGAACAAAGAGTGAGGTCACCGTAGCTTAATTGGAAGAGCATCGGACACCAGATCCATAGGTTGTGGGTACAGTATCCAACGGTGTTCGCTTGGCCATTTTGGTTCTGCATTTAACATCTCTTCGGCGTGTACTTTATACACTCGACACAGCCTAGTAAGATGAATGTCTGTTGTGATAGTACATATATCACACCCCCGAATTATATGTAGAAGTTAGAGATATTATTGTCAGTATTCGATTTATCATTATTATTATCAGTATTTCATTTGTATATTTTGCCATTTGTATTGCTAAGCTGGAAGATATCCACATATGTAGGTATGAGTAATTTGTTTTGCACGAGTGGGAAAACATTGCTTTAATAACTCTGGTAATTTGGTTGAGTCATATGGCTACCCCAGTGTTTGTTGTGATGTACTTGTGTCGGGAAATTCATGAGTCATGTATATATCCCAGCCTGATGAGATAAGCTTGTTGTTGTATTAGGAAAGTTTGGTGACTCATAGAATATACCCCAGAGTTTGTTATTGTCTTGGGAGGAAGAAGTAGTTGAGGGCTTGGTCTTGACTAGACATCACTCATGATTGGCTGGCAAGCACCAATCCAGACGTATCATCTGAGAGGAGGGGGTTGTTGATGCCTATAAAGGTTGATCATACGGCGGCAACCGAGGTGATTGTAAAGGTGATTGTAAAGGAACGAAAAGGAAGATAACTACAAGCAGTAACGCTGTATGAAGGAACGACAACTGACACTGTACGGGAAGGAAGTGGTGCTGATACACGGTACTGGAGTGGCACGGCTGCAATGGACTGGACTTCAAACGTTCGTGGAGCGTAGTCTTGTTCGTGGAAAGTGGTTGATTGTGGAGAGTGCTTGCGCATTAAGTATTGTAGCACTTGTGGCGGCCTAGCATTATATGTTGGTGAAAGCTATCTCAGACTTTCCATAATTTATGTTGAGGATCGACAGACATGTGTATATATCTTTACAGCAAGTGTTAAAATATGTGAACACAGTAGTACAAGGTACAGTATCTGTGTGATGTGATAACTGCCGATTATGAGAATCGGTAAGTCGAATTGATATAGAGACAGTGAAGGGTATTTATCTTCATACATGTAGCCTACATTGTTCATCGGACTATCTACAAATGGTAGCTTAGTTCTCGCTTTCGTTTTCCCACGATTTTCATTATTGTTGTTGTTGTAAATATGGAGTCTTTCAGCAATATTTTATGTGTGTATTATATGTATAATGTTGTATGTTGATGAGGTGCTCATGCACGGAATTTGTCAAGAATATAGTTAGCTATTTTAGAATCAGTGTTATTGATGAACCTAGGTGCAGTTCCTACCTAATTAGTCGTTTTCAGGGAGGTTAGGTAAGGCCTGCAGCTGATGTACCAGTACGCAGCATTATGTACACGCCCTGGGATATACAGTTTATCATGCTCTTATCTAAATTCGAGGGATCCATTCTGGTGAACTCTGGCGCCCATACTACGGACATTTCGGTTAATTATGCTCATTAATTTTATTAAGTTTTTGAGTAAATTTATTTGTATATTTTTATTTATGATTTTATTTATTATTATCATCAAAAAGTTACACTGTCCCAAGATTATCAGGGCTGTCTGTATTTCTAAAGATAATGTCCAAATTCGTTCTTTATTTACTTTCATAAGTACGTCATTCTCCGCGAGTCATATTAATTCTTATTGAACGTAGTGGAAATATGAATAATTTTATAATATTTATTTTTCCTGTTCACATGATTTTATTTCATATTTTTCGCCACGTAAAACTGTTCATTTTTATAGCACTTTATTTCACGTGACTATTTATATCGTAATCAAAGCCACAGGCCCTCCAGTTTTCCGTAAAAGCCGAACCACAGGGGCATGACTTTCCATTTCAGAAATACCGCAATGCATTTGCCGGGACTCAAACCGTGCGCGAGAAGGTGGTGAAAAATCGACTAAGCTATCAAGCTATCCACTACTAATGCTTGGTTGACTCAAAAGTACTTTCCTTTGTCTTCGATTTGTTAAAAACATTTTTGTTGGTACTATTTTAAAGGACAGTTACATAACAATTAATTGTATTACAATACAGTAGTTAAACAAGAAGCACTCTACGCTGCGGAAATTCTAAACCTTCCAAAAAGGGATTAAAGGAACAATTAGAAATTAAAGAACGAAAAATCGTGAGAACATTCTTAGGACAAGAATCATATGTGTGTTTAGTCCTCAGCCCGAAGGCTGGTTGGATCCTCAACAGTTCCGCCATCAGCTGTCATAGATGGCCTAGGCATCACTGAAGAGGCGTAAACGGAACTAATTACCCTAAACCAATAGTGAAGTATACAAGCACATTGTAACGTTCCAGACGTTACAGTGTAATTATGTTAATTTTATTATGTGTGATTAATTCAGGAATTTAACGTCATGATATTTATTTGGTATGTAATTGTATTATAATTCATGTTTAATCATTTGCTCACTATCATTTCATTACTTTGTAACTACGACTTATAAACGAGGGCTGAATATCCTAATATTCACTTAGATTCTTGCGACAGTTGGTTAAAATTAACTTGCAGTAGATTTCAGTTATCTTGCCACATCACCGAGGAGGAAGGTAGGACAAATTTAGACATCAAGTTCTGAGAAAAGCGAGCACGTGTTCACGCGTCCTAACGTAAGCTACCGTATTTCGACCAGAATTATTCGAACTGATCACCGCCTATATTTTCAAAGGAGCGTCATGTTGCCATGGATACTGATTGAAAGGACGAATAGAAGAACAGTTGATATCTTGTGTGGGACCCATCTACTCTAAAATCTGGACTGGGGAGAGAAGTGTCATCTGATTGGACCACGTGTAAGCGGCCTGTAATTAGTGCGAGAGAAAGTTATAAAAGGGCGTGTTGGAGCTCCTGGAGGGGCTCTCTACAACGTCTTATTCGCTTCTGCGAGTCTCTCTACATTATTCTACGATCTTCTACGAGGCTTCTACTTGATTTTCTACTTGATTCTGCGTCTCGATACTTAGAAATTCTGAATGAGGGGTGTATAGCCACTCTCATGAGGAAGTACGTACAGCACGGCTGCAAGACCGGTTTGAACCAGTCTAAGTCAATAGATAGTTTTAATCTAGATAGAAATGAAACTTCAGAGAACATTTTCAGTAAAGTTGGAAGGATTCTTAATTGAGTATCCTCTCCATATAACCCAAGGTGGTTCTTCTAACTGTGACATAGGGCTTATCTCCAATCTATGGGATAAAGCATAATAGGGAGTGTTAGTTTTGAAGTCATCTTCCAATTAGTGGTGGATGCAATTGGCAAGGCAGGAATGGTACTGAGCTGCAGATGAAGAGATATCAAAGACGGCCGGTGATGTTCCCGCTACAAGGAGGGAAGCTTTCCAAGGACCAGCAGAACAAGACGACATGGTGAGCAAGCGAGTTAAAGATATTGCAAGTTTTCGCGAAGTAGAGTCATTCAATTTTTTATTAAATTCATTTTCTAATTTAAATTCAGTTCTCGTTAAACCGTCGTCATTTATATTAAATATAATAAATAGTATTTTTCTAGTTTACTTTAATCAATTTGCCTTAATTAGCCTTTTGATTTCTAATTCTCCTGCTTAATGATTAGTGTACTATCACCTCACCCCTGTGATAAGAGTCTGTCCAAGCTTGATTATAAATTTTATCTTTAAGTCCTCAACTTAAAGATTGGCGCCCTTTGCTTGCTTGGTTGCATTTCTCATTTGATGATTGTTCTCCGAGAGGGGAAGTCACATAAATGCCGCTCCAACGTGTGGCGAGAAAATCATTAAGTACGGAGCAGTTAATAACAGTAACAATATCAGAATTCGTATTATGGGCAAAATTTGGATATCCACGTTTCATTAGGAGTGTTTGATTGTGGGAAGGGTCATGGCTGATCAGACGAAAGAGGAGAGGATGTTGCGTAGTGGACGGGCGATAAAAGGCAATAATGTATTGAGTTCAGAGGAAGAGTTGTGTAGTCTAGTAGAGGAAATTGAAGATAGAAGTGTAAGTAGTATGGAGAGTGAAGGCAAGCAGAAAGAAGTCAGTATGGAGTCAGATGATAGTAGGATGGGGGGCGAAGCGGAAGTAAACACTAACAATGAAAGTAATAATAATGATCAGTTAATGGGAATGATGCAGTTAATGTTAAGTAAGATAGAGGACACTAAATCTGAGCTTAAGAGTGAATTGGAACAAATTAAAACAGATGTAGAACAAAATAACACTAAAATTGAGAGTATTAAATATGAACTTAAAGAACAGTTAGAGCAAACTAAAGCTGAATTAAGTAGGGAGATGAGGGAAAATAAGGAGGAAGCGAATCGGAGAATGGACGAACACAGTAGGCAGTTACGCGATCTGGTGTTAAAAAATGAACATTTTAATAAGCGATTAGAGGACCAGGAAAGTGAATATGTACGGCAAGGGAAAAAGGTAGAAGAAAAGTTTGCGGAACAGAGAAGTGAATTCCTGGAATTAATGGGGAAGGAAAACAACTCTACTAGGGAGGAAGTAATGAGGCAGGTCACTAGTATTGATAAGAGAGTTGACACTCAAAGAGGGGAAATACGGATATTTAAAGACCACGTCCAACAAGAGATTGACACGGTAAAGCTTAGAATAGAAGATGAGACCCGGGCAAGGGAAGAAAGGTTTGCGATAGCTGAAGAGAATAAGATTGAAATTAGGACATTGAAAGAGAAGCAGGTTAATTTGGAGAGAGAAATTGATAGGAGAGACAGAGATGTAGAATGCCGGATGGAGAAAGCAGAAAATCAGTTAAAACAGGTGGCAAAGGATAAACAGGTTTTCACGGGAAGGCAATGTCTAGGAAATAGCTACATTAGGGAAATTGAACTACCTAAATTTAATGGGAAACAAACGAACCCGCTAGATTTCCTTAAGATGATAGAGAAACGGTTTGAAAAGCGTCTAGAGGAAGGGTCTATGGACTGGGAAGACGTTATGGAAAATATTGACCATGCTTTTGTAGGAGAAACTCGATCTTGGTTCATGGTATATAGGCAGACGATGACGAACCTGAAAGAATTCAGAAATAAATTTAGAGAGAAATTCTGGAATGAAGCGATACAAGCTAGGGAGAGAGAAAGGGTGGTATTTGGGAGGTACAAACAGCATGAAGGAGTTACTATGACCGAGTACTTCCTGGCACATGTCATGATTTGTCAGAACTTAGATGGTATAACCGAAGGGTCTGATGTAGTAAGACTACTTTTGAGACATTTTCCGGACAGGGTGAGAGAAGCGGCCTGTATGCAAAAAGTAGGAACTATTCAGGAGATGGAGAACCTACTAGGCAGTTTTGATGCGTTAGGTAACCTTAGAAGTAGAACGGAGAATATTCAGAACTTTAGTCATCACAACGGAATGAGACATAACGGTAGTACACAGAATCACGAAGCTCGCAATCAGTTCAGACCTCAGCAGAACAGCAGGAGAGGAGCAGCTGAATATAGGACAGGAAATTCCCAACGGAGGCCAGAGCAATGTACTAATGAGTCCAACGTCAATACACAAAGGGAACCTTTAAACTAACTAGAGGCTGTAATGTTAGGTCAGAATTCCAGCCTCGTACGAAAGTAGCGAAGTGTCTTGCCATGAAAGTGTTACCATATGACCTAGATGTTAGGGACGATTTGTTGTATGAACCCGAGCAGAATAATGAAGAGTCAAGTAATAAAGTAGTCAATCCCGTTGTTAAATTGAAAGTTTGGGGGGCGTGGGTTAAAGTTTTGATTGATTCTAGTAGCCAAATATCATGTATTAGTTCTCAGTGGTATGAGTCATTAGTGAAACAGGGTATTCAGTTGGAGGAAATGCCTGTTAAGTCTACTTTCATCATTACGGCTGTTGGAAAGAGGTCTAAGCAAATTTGTAAACAAGTAGCTGTCCCGATCTGTATTAATAATTTTATTAGCGTTCAGATATGTTTGGTAATTCCGCATTTAATATTTGATCTTATCTTGGGATCTGACTGGTTAACGTTAAAATTGGCTCAGTTAAATTACAATGATCTAGTGCTAAATTTGAGGTGGAATAATGAGGATATTAAGGTCAAGTTTGAGGAGGAAATTCAGAGGAAAACGGAAGTTAGTACAGTGTGGAGAATGAAAGAGGTTTCTAAAGTAAATGAAGAGGCTAGTGAGGGCCTGAAGTTGTGTCAGTTGTGGATTCATGAGGATAAAATATGTGGCTTGAAAGAAGCCGTAAGTAGAAATGAGTTGAATGAAGTCCAGAAGGACAAGTTATTTGAAGTGTTATGTGAACACGTGGAGATTTTCTCCGAGAAACCTGGTGTTACCCATCTGTATGAACATTCTTTTTCTGTGCTGGATAAGACTCCATTCAGCGGACCGCGATATCCGATACCACACAAATATGCAAAAGCCGTAGAGGATCAAATTCAAGCTATGTTAGCAGACGATGTGATTGAATTATCAAACAGTCAATATGTTAATCCCTTAATTGTTGTGCCTAAGTCTGATGGATCAATACGTTTGTGTATTGAATGCGAGAGCGTAGTGAGAGTGTTAGGTTTGCCTGAGGAACCACCTCGTAATGCTGAATTTTACGTCCGTCTGGCACGGGAGAACCTGATTAAATCTGGAGATAAACGTAAAAGGCAACAGAAACGTAAGGTACGGGATAACTTTGAGGTAGGTGATATGGTTTTGGTGAGAGTTCCCATGTTGTCAAACAGTGAGGATAAGGTAACGAAGAAATTTTTTCTTTTATATCAAGGCCCGTATAAAGTACATAGAAAACTTGGACCCTGTGCTTACAAGTTAGCGGATGGCGAGAGCGTAATGAATGGTTCATACAACATTAGTAGTTTAAGGAGATACCTGTCGTGTGAGGTGGCTGAACCGGATTGTGAGATATAGGTCAGTAACTCGGGGAAGTTGCTACTTGTTATGTCAGACTACGAGCGGTATGTGTTTACGTCTCAATTGTGGTGGTATTTCCTAGTTGTGTTTGTAAACAAGGGAGATGTTTGTGTGACGGTAGATTTACGCTCGTTCATTAACGATAGATCATTTGTTTTACGTATGTGAGGCCATGAAATTTTATATATATTTGTTTTCTGAGATGTTACATAAGGCTAATTAAAGCTGACGACGGCAAATAATTAATTTTCCCGTATGTGCATTTCTAACTTGCAATAATTTTACCGTGAGCTTAAATCACGTGTGTATTTGTGTGAAGTGTCTTACATCATGCTTCAAGATAAGGCTGAAACATTCGAAAGAGTGATAAAAGTGTAAATTGTTTGTATCATATGTTTTCCATTTTTTAATGTAAAAGATTGCAAGAGAACGTGTTACTGCTATCTAGCAAAGAATGTCGGAAAGATGGGGAAAAAGGACAAAAAGACACTCGGCAGAGTTTGTAATCTGAATTGTATATATAATGTTATATTCTCTAGGGTAATCTTGTTTTTTTACAAAAGTGAAAAGTTGCTCATGATGGGCATAATTTAGCATCTAAACCTCAAGATGAACTGAAATAACAGACAGTCGCAATGGGAAGCAGTCTAAGAGAGATATGGAAAGAGTGAGATATAATTAAGTGTATGAAAATAATGTCGCTCGTAATGGGCAGGTAATAGAGGTATTTCAAGTCAATGTGGGAGTAAGTGTGTGAGTTCTCAACGCATGTAATATTTGTTAAGAACTCATGGGGGCGTATGTAACGTTCCAGACGTTACAGTGTAATTATGTTAATTTTATTATGTGTGATTAATTCAGGAATTTAACGTCATGATATTTATTTGGTATGTAATTGTATTATAATTCATGTTTAATCATTTGCTCACTATCATTTCATTACTTTGTAACTACGACTTATAAACGAGGGCTGAATATCCTAATATTCACTTAGATTCTTGCGACAGTTGGTTAAAATTAACTTGCAGTAGATTTCAGTTATCTTGCCACATCACCGAGGAGGAAGGTAGGACAAATTTAGACATCAAGTTCTGAGAAAAGCGAGCACGTGTTCACGCGTCCTAACGTAAGCTACCGTATTTCGACCAGAATTATTCGAACTGATCACCGCCTATATTTTCAAAGGAGCGTCATGTTGCCATGGATACTGATTGAAAGGACGAATAGAAGAACAGTTGATATCTTGTGTGGGACCCATCTACTCTAAAATCTGGAGTGGGGAGAGAAGTGTCATCTGATTGGACCACGTGTAAGCGGCCTGTAATTAGCGCGAGAGAAAGTTATAAAAGGGCGTGTTGGAGCTCCTGGAGGGGCTCTCTACAACGTCTTATTCGCTTCTGCGAGTCTCTCTACATTATTCTAC
This sequence comes from Anabrus simplex, assembly GCF_040414725.1. Lineage (NCBI taxonomy): Eukaryota > Metazoa > Arthropoda > Insecta > Orthoptera > Tettigoniidae > Anabrus > Anabrus simplex. The sequence continues at coordinate 1,486,044,573 of NC_090265.1, read as the reverse complement.
GATCTTCTACGAGGCTTCTACTTGATTTTCTACTTGATTCTGCGTCTCGATACTTAGAAATTCTGAATGAGGGGTGTATAGCCACTCTCATGAGGAAGTACGTACAGCACGGCTGCAAGACCGGTTTGAACCAGTCTAAGTCAATAGATAGTTTTAATCTAGATAGAAATGAAACTTCAGAGAACATTTTCAGTAAAGTTGGAAGGATTCTTAATTGAGTATCCTCTCCATATAACCCAAGGTGGTTCTTCTAACTGTGACATAGGGCTTATCTCCAATCTATGGGATAAAGCATAATAGGGAGTGTTAGTTTTGAAGTCATCTTCCAATTAGTGGTGGATGCAATTGGCAAGGCAGGAATGGTACTGAGCTGCAGATGAAGAGATATCAAAGACGGCCGGTGATGTTCCCGCTACAAGGAGGGAAGCTTTCCAAGGACCAGCAGAACAAGACGACATGGTGAGCAAGCGAGTTAAAGATATTGCAAGTTTTCGCGAAGTAGAGTCATTCAATTTTTTATTAAATTCATTTTCTAATTTAAATTCAGTTCTCGTTAAACCGTCGTCATTTATATTAAATATAATAAATAGTATTTTTCTAGTTTACTTTAATCAATTTGCCTTAATTAGCCTTTTGATTTCTAATTCTCCTGCTTAATGATTAGTGTACTATCACCTCACCCCTGTGATAAGAGTCTGTCCAAGCTTGATTATAAATTTTATCTTTAAGTCCTCAACTTAAAGATTGGCGCCCTTTGCTTGCTTGGTTGCATTTCTCATTTGATGATTGTTCTCCGAGAGGGGAAGTCACAACATTTTCAAAATTACAGATGCAATTCGAATGCGACGAATCCAATTTGTAGGGCATTTGGAATGAATGAACCCTAACAGACCTTAACATCAAATTTATAAATTTCCAGAAAACAAGGCTACCAGACCAAAGTGGTACAAATTATTAGAGAAAGACCTCACTGCATTAGGATAGCCAAATCTACAACATCGAAAGTAAATATAAAACATCATTCAAACACGGGGATTTGAGGAAGAAGAAAGGAAACACTGGGCATGGTCGAAGGACCGGAGACGTGCACAATCAATGAAGATGAAGAACTAATGGGCAAAAAAGAAGGCCGAAAAATGTTGATTCCACGTGGTCCTAGGTAACCCATTCGCGAAGAAGAAGATAACGTATTAGCATATATTCTTCAAAATATTATTAGAATTCTGTTGCGACAAAATTGCAGTTTTGGGGATTCTTAGACCCTTCTGCAGACAAAACGGTGAGTGTGAAGTCAGCAGTGGAAGAAATAAACGCGGTGAAGAAATGGCTATTATTCGAACAGCATCAAACTGATTGACGCGAGACTGCAGTCCTGATGAGTTGTTTCGCTTCAATTAGGCTTCATTTGTGGGGAAGGATGCTTAGCTTAATGGCTTAACATCTCACATCCCACCCAGTAGGCTGAGGTTCGAAACCCGGTTGATTCTGGATTGAGATTTTCACCTCAAAATCACAAGGTGCAAGGAAGAGCATCCGGCGTTAAACTTGAGTGATTCTGAGTGGCTCCAGCGACCCCATAAATAACTGGGACTGTGCCGATACCAGTGAATTCGGATTAAGACCAGGAAGAGGATGGAGGAGAAGAAGAAGAAGAAGAAGAAGAAGAAGAAGAAGAAGAAGAAGGAAGAGGTTGTGCACACCGTGTCCGTCAGTATCTGTGAATTATCAACAAGCCTTACTGTTTCTAAAGTAAAAATTACTTTGCATTCTTCATTTCCCGATTAAGGTTTATTCCAATCTATGACGTCACCTCACGAAAGTAGGCTGTAGGACAGTCTTGAAGATGCCAGAAGGGATAACATGCTACTGACATCTTCTTTACTTCAAATTTCCCGTGAACAGTATGTTTAACACTAACACTGTCAGAATTGTTCCTTGCCGAGGTGAGAAGCCGATACAGACGTTTAAGTTAATTTTAATATGGATATCAGTACACAAGAGGGAGGAAACTGAAGTCGACAAGCTTACCCTTACATCTGACTTTACCTAGAGAATGGAAAGGTACGCGAATTTTTAGCATTACACATTGTATATATGTATGTATGTATGTATGTATGTATGTATGTATGTATGTATGTATGTATGAATGTATGTACTGTAGTTGTTTGTCAAAAGAATCCGCATTAAGAGATCGAAGAATAATTGTTCAAATGTGCCACAGCTGGTGTCGATCAGTTAACAAGAAATTCCACTCGAAGGCGTAGGGTCCTGACAGTAATTCGGTCACACTTGGGCATCATAGTCATATGAGGTAAGGTTCGGATAATATGCTACATGGTATATGAGGAGTGCCATATCTGCAAATGACAGTAAGTAGGGTAAGTTTCATTTCGGAAGGTATCGATCTCGATAGCTGCAGTCGCTTAAGTGTGGCCAGTATCCAGTATTCGGGAGATAGTGGTTCGACCCCACCGTCGGCAGCCCTGAAGACGGTTTTCCATGGTTTCCCATTTTCACACCAGGTAAATGCTGGGGCTGTACCTTAATTAAGGCCACGGCCGCTTCCTTCTCACTCCTAGCCCTTTCCTATCCCATCGTCGCCATAAGTCCTGTCTGTGTCGGTGCGACGTAAAACAACTTGTAAAAAAATATTTCGGAAGAAAGTTCGAAAATTTAAATATTCAAATAATGGTTATAACTGACTTTCCATATAAATACACTGAATAGACTAAAAAGGAAAACAATGAGAATTGATAATCGAATATCTCCGTTGGTGGGTAACAGTGTCTCTGCTTTTGGCAGATAATGATGACATCGGTGTTAACAAAACAATGGCTGACCTCATTTGAAAGAACACATAGGCAAATTCTAATTGGTACCCGGACCAGATATGAAAGTAAACAAACATAATTCCAAGCAAGAAAACTCTAAGTGATAGGTTACAACAATGATGAAAACTTGGATTATACAATATTAGCATTCGCATTTAATCCATTGTAAATATCCTTCCGTTGTACAGATGTTCAATCACATTTTTACTTCCACTTAAGTCGAGTTAGCAATGATTCTATCAGGGCACACACACCGCCTTCTACATTCTGGTCATCTCCAGTCCCTGCCTGAGCTTATCCGTACTCACTCTTTGGGTTGTGCCACATCTCTGGACTCACTCGTGAGCACTTCTTGAAAAATTACATCATCATCTAATCCTCGGATGTGCACTTGGACAATTGGATTTGTTTTACATTGGACATATTCGGAAGCTAAAACTTTTAAACACTGCTTAAATATATGCTATACACAAAAACACCCACAAATATTGCCGCAGGTATCAAGGTACAGGTATCGCCTTGTATGACAAATATTCCTTAATAAGCATCATTTTAAGCTTCATATACAGTACATTTGGTCTGCATTATTTTTATTGATCAGTTTCCAAAATCACAGGGTCTGCACATTGAATATTCATCTTACGATATACGTTGTTAAAACAATAGCAACAAGATTGCTGGCAAAAAAAATTCTAGCGGAGCTTACACATAGAATGCATACATTTTCTTCAGTCCATGTCGCAGTATTCCTCTACTAACAAACATAATCGACTGTTGACAAATTATATCTGCTAAATAATGATAATTTTTGGCATGTGTTAAGTCCATATTCTTTAGATTGCATCTCAAGTCCACGTCATTCACAGTTGCCAAATCGAGCATATCATCTCATAGAGGTGCAAATATCGACATATTTATGTCCAACCAGGTTATCGATTCCATGTTGCCAACACTATCCATTTGGTTCGCACCAGGATTGAAATGTCAGTTTAAAATATATATCATGGAGCTATGAACTGCATATCGTTAAACAGTCTGACGTCGTGGTTTACTTAGAAGCCATCGTACAAAAACATATCCGGGAAATTCAAATTGGATCATGCTTCACAAGTAATTATTCAGAGTATAAAAATCGATCGTAACGTCAGTCTGCCTCATTCACCGTGACGGATCTTGAATAACTATCACACTCACTATTTCATACTGAAGTGAAAGTTTATAGTAGGCCCATGTATGTTGAATTTTCAGCCTGAAGCCTGTTTGGATGCCCAGGTACTCCACCATCAGCTTTCACGGACAGCCTAATTGTCACTGTAAAGGCGCACCCGGAAAATGGAGAGTGAAGTGGTCTCCTTCTGTTTCCCTTACTGAGTCTGAAAGTGCTAATACATAGCAATTCGCCAAGCCCACTGAAAGGCACACACCTACTGATCCTATGGTGGCATTTCCACACCATCAATCACAGGGACTGGCTGCATAAGGAATGCTCTTACAGGCATCGTTCATATCTCAGTTTACTTTCATACTGTATAGTCAAAGCTTAGGAGGAGAGGGACTGATCAACCAAAGTAAAGAATTTGTTATTTCCCATATCATAAGGCATAGTGCACTGTAAACACTATGTCTTACCAGGAGTAAATCTGGGCTTCTAGTTTCGATATGAAAGAAGAAAATTTTCCATGTCAATACTTTCAGCATAACACATTAAATTGCCCTTTTAAAACAAGAGTAAATGAATTACGTTTTTAGGTGCATCTCCATATATATTATTCCCATGGTGCACTTCTCCTACTATTTTACCAAGAAATATATTTAAAATATGCAAATTCTGAAGGAGAGAGGCATGGTTGAATTCATACAGTCTTGAGGTATTAAATTAACTTTCCTTTAATAACTTTTCGACGTAATTGGTTGCCCTCTGGAGAGCTGTAGTTGGAACTGACAACTCATAGTCACCATATTAATTTTAGACGCTACTTCTTTCTAATCTCTCATCCCGCGGGATTGATATTGTAATAGGAAGGATCTTTCACCTCCTTCAGCGGGCAAAATCGATGACTGGAGGGAAATTTATTTCAAAATAATTGTGATGTCTGGTAAGGACTTATACCAAAACTAAATACAGTAAATAAACTGTGATTTATTGAATAAAACCACCATGTAAACGTGAAGTTAACTGTCGGATATTAGTTTATACTAATGTCTTGACAAATCTTCAGAGCGTGACAGTGTATTCTTATTACTTGAAAATTACAGAACCATAGTACTTCGATTAACAATAGATCGACTCAAGTTCTCATGGTGGACTCTTCTCAGCTCAGCTCAGCTCAACTTTACATCAAAATACGTTACATAGTGTAACTTATAAGGGTTTCAATCTGTCGAACAGGAATATGACACTTATTGGACTATGAGTCGACACGGAAAAGGAATGCCTTCATTCTTAACAAAATAACAATTCAAAATACATTATCTTACGGAGTTTATGAAATATTTTCAAAAATGCTGTACTCTACTTCCAAACACTTGACCAAACGATAGTGAACCGATGTGTGTAAGAAGCCAATGACCCCAGTTATAAGGTTACGCTAAACGTGATGGCATATTTTAAATTATATTCTGTACATTTTGTATCAATTCATTACTGACTTGTGGTAATAATAATAATAATAATAATAATAATAATAATAATAATAATAATAATAATTAATAATAATAATAATACGTTGCTCGAAAGGGAATATCTTAAATTACACCCAGCAAATTTCTCGCTAATTTCTTTGGGATTGCTTGTAATTATTATTTTACATTACTTGTAAGAGTATTTTGTTGTTATTTGGATTAAAGCATTTTCATTTTTTTGTTAGCATATAATTTCCCATAAATCGTGACTTCTGACATGTGTCATGGAGGTCAACCAAGTATCTTCCGATGAATGAGTGATCACTACTGTTGCCAAACAAACAATAACTGCTGCTCTTCTTGGATTAGCTGTAGACATTGCTCACGGCTTATTTGAGCGCTAAAGGATGAAACATGTGAAATTAGTGCACAATGTTTCGTCAACTATGTTCTATTGCGCTAGTCTAAATATTGAGTATATTTTTCGTAGATTTGAGTGTATTCTTCTTGGCAATAATGACATTCGTCACATAATAATAATAATAATAATAATAATAATAATAATAATACGTTGCTCGAAAGGGAATATCTTAAATTACACCCAGCAAATTTCGCGTGAATTTCTTTGCGATTGCTTGTAATTATTATTATTTTACATTACTTGTAAGAGTATTTATAGATTGTTTTGCCTCCCATGCCTTCCGTTGAGTCATAAGCAATATGGTACCTCAAGAATCCAGGTCATGCAATTTGTGAAGTATGTACAACGATCTGTTCACTGATTAAAAGATTCATGGAGCGAGTGGTCCAGTTTCTTACGGAACATCAACGGAGCTTTACAAATTTTCATGGCTATCTTATAGATACTTCAGTACTGTAATCCATACTAATCTCTGCAAAAAGTGGATGTAGAGACCTGGCACCAGTCTGGAGCAAACAGTGTTTTTCCTCAGCATACTGTCAGTATTATCCGTTGTTATAATCGCCCTACAAATAGGAGATTGCATTCATTCAAATGAATCACATTATGTACAGTTGTATGACTTCATCTGCCTTGTAATAACTAGTGTATGCTATTTTAAAGATAATATCTTAAATTATACACTGAAAATGTCACAAATTGGAAGAAAAAAGCCTAGTATTATCAGTATAGGTGTGTTTTTCTCCGTTGCAACATGATTAATCTACTGATCATAGTTTGAGACTATTACCATCCGGCACAAAGGGCTGTAGTTGTTGTCAAGACATATATTTACGAAATTGCTAAAAAATAACTGAGATCAGAAAAATGTGAATTAATGACAAAATTTTATAGATTTCAAAAAGCATGCATGCAACTTTATGTTTTGTAAATTTAACAGGCGATGTATGTCGCTTAACTCCATTTTTTTGTAACGAATCCAAAACTGTGTACACTACAGGTACTGGAAATAGTGTATATTTTGGATTTGAACTTTGAATGTTCTTAACAGATATGTGTACTACTGAAGTCAGATTTTAACCGTCACCCGAAAAATTTCTGAATTTATTAATTAGTGTAAAATATTACTCTATTCCGGTCGGACGTTATCTACAGCTTCAGTGTATTCATTCTAATGATTTGCATTTAGGTCAATATAAAGACCTTGAAGGACGTATTAAAAACGAAATATCCAGAAAAGGTTTTTCTTTCTTCACGTATTGAGTTGTTTGAATACTATAAAGTTTCCTCCAAGTTTTTAAATAGCAACTATCATTTATCAACTCGTGCTCCCGGAGAAACTCCGGCGCTACCTAACCGAGACGGCAAAGGGTTGTATTATTCACGTGAAAGGACATCAGCTCGATTCTCGATTCTTTCGAAAAAGAGGTTGAGGAGAGAAGTAGTGTAAGGAGTGGAGTGAGCTAAGAAATTAAAATTATGTTTATATATCCACTCAATATTTCGAAACACTTAAATCACTAATTTTACACATTATACTTTCCTCTGCTTTTTTAGTATTTAGAAGAAACCAATGCAATAGCAAGATTTAAACTTAGTACTGAGAGCGATTTGATCAACGGTACCAAACATACATTTACGTATGTTCCACATCTCCCCCTGAATCGTGGAGCGATTTCAACCAAATTTTGTACACTTATGACTTACTATCCGGAGACAAAGCATGTTGGAGTAAAAGACCCTAACACAGCCAGGATTGTGGAGGGAGGGTGCGAGTTATAAAAATAATCGGAAATAGTGTCGAATCTTTAGTTTTCGGTGTCGCTAAGATGAATAGTCACATTCCGGATGGCGTTTAAGTCCATGTTCAGCCCCAGTCGGCATGGGGGTGAGAAGGGGTGAAAAAAGAAAGTGTCCAAAGTGACCGAGATTATGGATGAATGTGTATATGTTCCAGCATGACTCTCAGCTAAACTTGTTAGAAATGTGACTTAATATCTGAAAAAAAAAACATTATGTGGGGGCAAGACAGCCCTAGAACCCCTAAAGGAGGGGTGAAATATACAAACATATAAAAATTACCGATGGTAGTATCGAATCCATAGTTTTCGGGGTCGCTGAGATGAACTGTGACACCCCACCACAATAAGAAATAGCCTTCAATCAAAAGGCAAGGTCAATCAATATATACTGAGATAACGACGGTCAAATGGCCCAGCTTGACATGCCGAGTGTGTCTCTCACCTAGAAACACTCATTACCATATTCCACTCGTCCACCACCAGGTTCGATTATAAATATAGTAGACATATTTACAAAGCTGTCTTGGAGACCAAACTAAATTGACGGGCCAAGTATTAGGCCCTATACCTTCAAAACAATCTCTGGCGGTATAACCATAGAAAAGAATAGCAAAGGCAGGACATTAAGGAGTAGGGATGGCAACGATATATCGGTTTTTACGAAATACCTATATTTTCCTTTCGATTTATTGATATATCGATACCGAAAATTTGGTTCAATTTATCGCATAATATGTCGATTTTTCCATAGTGTATCGTTTTTCTTTGAATTATTATTTTCTTTAACAACATCCGCACTAACAAACGCCGATAATTCTTCAAGAGATGGTGCTAGTAAAGGTGGAATTGCACCCTGGAAATATCCAATGTAATTGATACCTTGCTCTGAGCCTCTGATAGGCTGGACTATAATTCGAATACAAACGGTGGAATATGTAACACCTTTGCGTACGTGTTTAGTAGGCCTAATAAGGACTCCGCATGGCAGTTTACACAGCGTGAAATACGTTCTAGTTCCAGCATCGCCGCTAGACTTCGTGTTAGCCCTCCACTGTTTAACAACACAGACGTACATCGAAACTGTGAAGCAAAAAAGGTAAGTTAGGGAGTTTTTAGGTGAGATAAGCCTTAAAATTAAGAGGCGTTGATTTGTGCATTCAGCTTGTGGTGAGTATGGTTTATATTTAAACGTAAGATTAAGAAAATAGAAGCCTCCATGAGTCAGGTAGCAGCGCGCCAGCCTCTTACCGCTGGGTTTCGTGGTTCAAATCTCGGTCACTCCATCTGAGATTTGTGCTGGACAAAGCCCAGGCAGGACAGTTTTTCTCCGGGTACTCCGGTTTTCCCTGTCATTCTTCATTCCAGCAACACTCTCCAATATCTTTTCATTTCATCTGTCATTCTTTAATCATTACCCCTGAGGAGTGCGACAGGCTTCGGCAGTCGACGCAGTTCCCATCCTCGCCGCTAGATGGGGCGTCATTCGTTCCATTCCGGACCCGGTCAAATGACTAAACAAGCTGTGGATTTACATTAAGAAAATGTTTTGTGCATTTTGATAAATATAGAAGAGCCGATAGAGTATTTATTGTCAACATTTTATTCACAGGATGTTTATTGCGCGTGATAAACAATGGTTTATTGCTGTGTACCATACTGCCAAAGTAAACTTCAGAAAGGTAGTGGCATTTCTTTCCACGAACAAATGTAAGAACTACGAGAAAAATTGGTCAAAATGATATCATGTCGGGGTGACGAGAAAAATAGCATGCGGCAACCTTCCTCGAAGTCTGTAGTACGTATGTAGTGAACATTTTGAAAGCATGTGCTTTAACATTTCTACTAAAGCTAGCCGCAATCAGTGCCAACACTGGTTTCAGGGTACCCATCGTATTTGCATGGCTAGTCTAGGCTATGTACTACTGCTAAAATGTTTTCATTCCTCCCCTCGTAGCAGGGGGAGAGGTGATACTCCCACGTGGCGCGTCCCAGGTGGCGGATAGGGGGATCCTAACCGGCTTGCCGGCGGACTTGAGGGAAATAAAATACCTCTCGCGGACCAAACACACTAACCCCTGCGGGTGGGGGACGCACATGTAGAATACACCCGCGGTATCCCCTGCCTGTCGTAAGAGGCGACTACAAGGGGTGACCAAGGGCTGACTGAATTAGAACCATGAAACTAATTTTGATTAGCACCATCACGCGTGGAACACCATCGGTCGCTTTTACTTGCGAGTAGTACCACTCTGTTAGGTACTCCATATTTTTGTGATTCGTAGCACTCGAGGGGGGTTCAGTGTGGGTTTCCAGTACCCGTGAGTCGTGCCCGTGTGTGCAACACCACAGGTCTGGGCGTTGCCTGTGAGTTGTACCCGTGTGAGCGACACCACGCGTCTGGGCGTAGCCTGTGAGTTGTACCACTATCCGAGCGACACCGTAGGTCTGCGTTGCCAGTGATTAGTACCCACTATGTGAGGAACACCACGGGAATACCGGCGCCCGTGATTAGTACACCTAGGTGAGGAACCTCATCGGTTTGCGTTGGCTATGAGTGGCGCCATTTTATGAGAAACACCATAGGTCTGCGTTACCTTTACGATGTACAATACTTGTGAGTAGTACCATAATGTTTGGATCACCGTGAGTTTACGCTACCTTTGATTAGTACCGCAGCTTGAGAAATACCATGGTTCTACTTTACTCGCGACATATACCATTCTGAGGGGCCTTAGACATGGATTTTGGACCCCTTTAGACATCAAGCATCCTTGATTCAGGATTGTGCTTCATGAGTGGGCCCTTGGTCAGTAATGACTTATCTATGATCTTTTTTGAGTTGGATCCACTCCTTTTTTGTTTGCTCGTTTTTTGTTGGTTTTTTTTTTGGTTCCTGTCCATCCATTCCTTCTTCATGGCGGTTTTTTAAATTTTGGTCAGTGGATGATTTTGATTTTTTGTAGTCATTTCTTTTCGTACCATTAGGGGCCGATGACCTCGATGTTAGGCCCCTTTAAACAACAAGCATCATCATCATTCCTCCCCTGAAGGAGGAGGCGGGCCTCGTAGACGGTAATGCCTTCTCTCAGGCCGGGAGATTTGTTACGGTGAAGGAGATACTCGGAGAGGGTGAGGGGGTTCGCGGCTGTGGCCAATACTAGAAATCGTCCCGGCATTTGCCTTAGTGCAGGAGAATGGAAAACCACGGAAAACCATTCACAGGACAGTCGACAGTGGGGACCAGCCGTGAGGTCCAGCCGTGTCCCGTCTTCCGAATACAGAGGTGAAGAGCCACGGTAGAGCCGTGGCGATCCCTCGTCTGCTCGGTTGGCCGCTCGGAGTGCAGAGCTGTGGGACCATGGATCAGCCGTGGCCACTTGCGGACCGAGACCCACTCTGCATTCATCGACGTTGGCTATGTGAATTCTGCAGTGTTTTAAAATATACTATGGAGTATTTTCATTTTTATTAGGACGAGAACTTTCCGGTTGCAATTATACTACCTGATTAGTATGAGCTCATCTTGAATTACCGGGTGACACATTTATTTTTCTTCATTAAACGACCGAGATCGATAGCTGCAGTCGCTTAAGTGCGGCCATTATCCAGTATTCGGGAGGTAGTGGGTTCGAGCCCCACTGTTGGCAGCCCTGAAGATGATTTTCCGTGGTTTCCCATTATCACACCAGGCAAATGCTGGAGCTGTACCTTAAATAAAGCCACGTCCGCTTCCTTCCCACATCTAGCCTTTTTCTGTCCCATCGTCGCCATAAGACCTGACTGTGTCGGTGCGACGTAAAGCAACTTGCATCATCATCTTCATTAAACGTCATAGAAATATCACTTTCCTACTCAAAACGCAATGCTTTATATTTGTAATGTGCTTTTATCTGCAAGTTGTTCTCGTAATGTCAATTGGAATCGTGCTGAGGAATGGAGGGTAAACCTAACATCCAGCGGCGTTATTTGAACTACTGCTACTCTGTCAATTTAGTACATGAAGAGACCGTGCCTGAAACGATAACACCTAGGGACGTTCCGATATACTAAAATATAGATATTTACTTCGATGTCGACATACCGATATTATCCTATTATCAAAAAGAATCTATATATCTCGATATCAAATTTTTTTCTAAAATATAAGGGTTTGAATTTATAATGAAGTTCTTTGAAACGGAGATCACGGCAGTTGCAAGAAAAGCAAGATGATTAACACAATCAAATATAATGATCAAAGTATTTTGTGTAAAATGGTATCAACCGTAAAGTAGAAAACACCAAAACCTAATTCAACTATGAATTATAACACCTTAAGTGTCTGAGTTAATGTTATTCACCAGAAAAAAGACCAATGACATCCTTATTCCAAGAATGCAATGTTAAAGCCATAAATACTTGCACGGTAGACGCTACATCATATTCTTAACTATTTTCAGTCATTCCTACTAATTTACGAGGTTATATAAACTTTATCAAGCATTACTGACACCATTTCTTTTTCTCTCTTTTTTAGGTGTACTTATTTCTTTAAAAAAGCTATGTATTCAGGACGTATGTCTCGACTGCTTGCGTCTATTGACATAAATATGTCTTGTGGCTGGGAGTCAATGAAAATTTGTGTTACGGAAGTATAACCCTAGCAACCGTGCAGACTGGTGATCACCTGAAATTAGCAGCCGTTGATGGATATATTCCATGGATAATTCAACCGCGAATTCCAGTAGCAAGATAAACTCAACCAACCAGACGCGTGCACAGGCAGAATGAACCAATATTGAAATGTATGCATTGAGGTCCGATGATATTGTAGTTGGTCTTAGACTCTTGGCAAATACAGTAGAGACAATACGCGACACTTCCTGATTTAGCCTTGTTAAAATGGGAGACAATTCGCAAGCGGCGCTCCTAGTGGCGTGACCTGAAAATTCGCGATAAATTCAAATATCAATGGAAATGTAATACGGAAATGGATAAATGTTACATCTAGAAAGAAAGTGTTGCTAAAATATTAACTTCAAAAGTTTCTAAAGCAATTCTGGATACATGAATGAAGAAATATTTAACAGGTTATTATTTACAGACTGAAATTAGACATATAATCAATATGTGAAAAGGACTGCTGTGAAAGAGCTTGATCTTTCATTTATGCATTACTTTCTTAGCTTTAGCATACCTGCCTGAACTTTTACGGTTTGATTTATCTTTTTTTTTTCATTTAAAAGCATTGTACATCTCATTAGGACACTTGTCAATAAAAATATCGGCACATTCCTTACACACATTGTTCAATGAATTTACATTGAAGAGCTGGACAATTTTCCTTTTAACATGAAGCCTACTAACAGAAAGAAAATGTATAAATTCAGCCGCATTCAAAATTTCCCAATAAGCGATACTTGCCGTTACATTAGGGTAAAGCAAATTTGCATCATCACATTTCTTAAATCGCCCATATTTTTTCTTCAGTGCTTGACAACGCATTACGGCATTCCAAATGCGATAACTTGGAACACAACCAGCCACACACATATACATTTGCCTGAATTAAATCAAAACCCACAGATCACACCTACAACAACATATCGGTATTGAAGGTTAACTGCTGCACTAATACAATAAAATAAGCTTATTATATTTTAAGCCAGTTAAAATATGGGTCGCGCAGGTCAGAAGTTTAGGAAGTAGGTCTTCTATAAAAATATTTTTGTAACTGGAAGAATATATATGCAAACACAGTATTTACTTACATGTTCTTGTCACGAGAGAAACGGAAGAAAGACCGCTAATCCTCATGCACTTCGTAGTTATTGCACCCAAACGCAGCACATATCTTTCTACTCATATTGACAGGAGATATAAAGGAGTGACACATGCTGCTATTTACTTATATCACCTTAATACAAACGCATAAATAACCCCAAAAACCAAACAAATACACGTGCTCTTATGGCAGAATCAGTAACTCTCAGGTCACTCCGCTAGATAGAGCTCTAATCGCTGTCCCTCGATATCTCGCAGAGTGTCGCGTATTGTCTCTATTGTATTTGCTCTTGGGTTATCATTAGGGATATATCGATATTGTTTGAATATACCGATATATTATGTTCAATAAATATCGATTATCGGAAATAAGTTTTCAATATATCGCAATATAAATATATCGATATTTTAAAAAATTTCGCCAACCCTATTACAGAGATTCCAATCGCATATATACACAGATTTAAAGTATACTACGTCACCGAAAAGAAAGCAGAGAGATGGCGTGGAATGACATTAGTAGACGAATAAGTTTGAATGGCATTTATAAAAGTAGGAAAGATCACAATATGAAGATAAGGTTGGAATTCAAGATCACAATATGAAGATAAGGTTGGAATTCAAGAGGACAAACTGGGGCAAATATTCATTTATAGGAAGGGGAGTTAGGGATTGGAATAACTTACCAAGGGAGATGTTCAATAAATTTCCAATTTCTTTGAAATCATTTAGGAAAAGGCTAGGAAAGCAACAGATAGGAAATCTGCCACCTGGGCGACTGCCCTAAATGCATATCAGTATTGATTGATTGATTGATTGATTGATTGATTGATTGATTGATTGATTGATTGATTGATTGATTGATTGATTGATTGATTGATTGATTGATTGATTGATTGATTGATTGATTGATTGATTGATTGATTGATTGATTGATTGATTGATTGATTGATTGATTGATTGATTGATTGATTGATTGATTGATTGATTGATTGATTGATTGATTGATTGATTGATTGATTGATTGATTGATTGATTGATTGATTGATTGATTGATTGATTGATTGATTGATTGATTGATTGATTGATTGATTGATTGATTGATTGATTGATTGATTGATTGATTGATTGAAGCAGTATAATCAGTAAGGCTGGGGGTCAAGTAATAAACATATGTTAGCCTACATGACAGAAATGCCAAAACAGAGGAAAAGTCAAGGTGGTAACCAAACAAATTCCTCACATAGAATAACAAGCAACAACCAGACATTGACAAAACCATGATATACAGCAGACGAAGTAATAATATAGGCCAAGTGTTCCGGATTGGTGCTTGTATCCCAGTACCGGTTTCGCTTTAGCGATCCTCACCTGGGCTGTTTGGGAAATAGATTTAAGAATAATAGGAATATATTGTTGGTTGTTAATAATTAGGGCTCGGATGTTTAGGAAAAGTCATATTTTTTTTCTATGTCTCTATTTTCTTGTCTGATTGGATTTTGGTGCAAATCAGGTGATTACCGTCACAATTACGTGATTTTAATTTGTCATATGAATGCATATTTTGGCTATTTTTTGCCATAAGGTCATATTTTGAGCTATTTTAGTAGAAACGTCATATTTCGGCGGTTTGACGACAGCTCTGGGTGTGCGAAATCATCTTCAACTTACCGAATGCGAACTAGTGTTTACAAAACTGCTTCTCGGTAGGTTTATCACGCTGTTGATACAAGTCGAATAGTGGAATAACCAACCCGCTGTACTCGGCAACCCGGTCTCCCAGGTAGAGACAGAAATAATACGGAAAATCCCGTCCCAGCAGTGAGCTAATTACTTCTGGTAATCGCTCACTTGTCTTAGTTCAGATATTAGAACCTCAACCTCCTTTCACTTACACAAGCGTTAGTTTATTTGTTTGGTTTCTTTGCTAGTTTTTTACGTCGCACCGACACAGATTGGTCTTATGGCGACGATGGGACAGGAAAGGGCTAGGAATGGGAAGGAAGCGGCCGTGGCCTTAATGAAGGTACAGCCTCAGCATTTGCCTGGTGTGAAAATGGGAAACCACGGAAAACCATTTTCAGGGCTGCCGACAGTGGGGTTTGAACCCACTATCTCCCGGATGCGAGCTCACAGCTGCGCGCTCCTAACCGAAGCGTTAGTTTACAGTAAATCGTATCCCAGTACACATTCCAGTATGCCTAAGGAAAAGTCTTTACTAGTGTTAAGTTACGAAGCTTTGTTAAGGAATTTGGAGAAGAATATTTCTGTACAGACGGTTTAGTTCTATTTTGCAAGTTGTGTGAAGTGAAAGTCGTGGCTGAAAAACGTTTTATTGTGCAACAACTTTGTAACACGCCGAAACACAGCAACAATGACAAACGACAACATGTCGACAAGAAGATGCAGCAATTGATATTAAGATAAGGCTGTTACATCTTCAGCAATGGACAGATGTTCGGATTTTTCAAAGGAACTTTGTGAGATGATGGTGTCTGCAAACATTCCTCTAAACAAGGTGAACAATACCCATTTCAAGAATTTTCTGGAGAAATACACTAAAAAATCTGTTCCTACAGAATCAACACTGCGAAAAACTATTTGTCGCGTTGCTATGAAGATACTCTAAATCGAATACGACACAGTGTAGCAGACAATAAGATTTGGATATCTATTGATGAGACGACGGACACTGCAGGCAGATATATAGGGAATGTAATTATTGGAACACTCCATGCTGATCGCCCTGGGGATATTTTTCTACTAACCTCAGAAGTTTTAGAGAGAGCAAATCATTCAACGATTGCAATTCTTTTTGATAATGCACTAAAATTTTGTGGAAGGAAGAAATTAAGCGGGAAAACGTTTTTCTCTTTGTTACCGATGCTGCTCTGTACATGGTGAAAGCTGCTGAAGGCCTCAAGCTATTTTATCCAAGAATGGTTTACGTTACTTGCCTTGCACATGCTCGGCATAGGGTGGCAGAAGAAATTCGCGGACATTTTCCTGAAGTCGATAAATTAATATCTAACGTCTTTTTTTGAAAGCACCACTGCGGGTTGCGACTTTCAAGGAGTTAGCCCCTTCGACGCCACTTCTTCCACAGCCAGTTCTTGCTAGGTGGGGTACGTGGCTCGATGCTGCCGCGTATTATTGCGTAAACTAACTCCGCTATCAAAAACATTGTTAACGGCTTCAACAAAGATGATGCCTATGATATCAAGATTGCCCAGTAATTGTTTTCCAACAGTTTGTCAGATAATTTGGCATATATCAAGTCGAACTTTAAATATATCGAGTGCAATTACTCGTTTAGAATCTGCTGGCTTAGAAATTCATGCAAGTATTGACATTGTGAGAAGTGTTCAACTTTCAGTACAACAATCACATGGAATAGTTGGTGACAGTGTAAAACGGAAACTTCAAAATGTGCTTAATCGAAATGATGGTTTTCACCGTGTGTGCAAGATAAATGTTCTTAGAGAAGAAGTTACCAGTACACTTCAAGACGAGTGCATACTGGACAGCAGTGATTTAACATTATTTAAATATGCACCAATAATGTCTTGTGATGTAGAAAGGAGCTTCTCCTCTTACAAGAATGTGTTAAGTGATAATCGGAGGTCTTTCGCGCCTGATGCATTGAAGATGAATCTTGTCATGCACTTCAATTCCACCCGCGGAGAAGAATGAAAGAGGTATGTGAGTTTGCATTATAGGCTATAGGCTCTGGCGCCCTACCACAATGTACTGAAAGACATCTGTTTAATTCGTTTCTTGGTGCTCAGTTTAAACTTTAACGCATTTGAATAATGTTAATGAAATCTGGGCTTAAATGTTCCAAAATATATTTTTTAAATAGATTGATTTCTAGTTTTCTCGTATTTCAAACCACCAATGCAGGGTGCAAACATGGACTTTTACAATGTTGTGTGATCTGATAATCTTAGCGAACTTAGTTCACAAAAGTTTGATAAGTGAATCAAGGGTAATAGACTGTGAATAATTGCTGCACATGTATATTCAGAACTAATATTAAAATAAGAATAAAGAATTTAATTAACAAATATGTATCAGAGAAATTGCCGTTCCGATTTATAATTTATTTTAAAATGGCCATATTTTTATTAAACATTTTTGGGTCATTTTTGTCATTTTTACGTCATAATTCCTCATTTTTGAGGTCATATTTGCTTGCTTATTTGGGCTATTTTTAGGTCTTAAACTAGAGAAGGGTAGATCGTGAACGAGTAGTTCAAATTGAACTAGTCGCTAAAGTGAACTATTGAACTAGGTCACAATTACATTTGGCAGCAGTTCGAAATGAAGTAAAGCTCCTGCCGACTGCTCGTTCTCTCGAACGTAAATAACAAACGAACGAGATTCCACGTTGCGACTGCAGCGCCTAATACCGGCTGAATGTCGGGACTTGGTCTACATACTCACGCCCGACTGGATCCCTCGCTTTGCTCAAGGAGCTAGCTAGAGCAACGCATCAAGTCGGCCGTGACATAATTCGTTGCTAAAAACAAGAGAATAACAGATGGTACAATCCTGTATTACATCTTATTTTGTATATGGCGTCTACAACTACAGCCTGACAAGAGGAAATAAAGCCAGAATCCACAAATTATGTTTGCTACATACACAGAAACTCATATATTTTCTAAAGACCTGTAATACATGTGGATACTCTGCAGTCGGTACACTCCGTGAGTTGAGACCTATACGAACTGTAAAGAAACAGTTCGTAAAGAACTATTTTGTCTGCAGTTTAGGTCGTTTATTCTGTGAGTTGAGACATAATCGAACTGTAAAGATACAGTTCGTAAAGAACTTGTTTGAAGTTCAGGTCTTTCAAGGAATATATGTGGATGCTTCTATAGAGTAAACGAACTGTAATGACAATTCGTAAAGAACTATTTTGTTTGCAGTTTAGGTCGTTCAACCTGTTTCCCAAATTATTAACTTTGGCTCATAAAATAAAATAATGCAGTACAATTAACATGCGGATAGGTTTCCATAAAATAAAACAGTATGCTTATTTAAATACTTGGAAAAGTATATTAAGCTCACTTTGTAAGAGTTTTTAAAAATTACATACCGTACAGAAAATATTTACAAAATTAAGCATAAGTATTAAAAACATGACTAAATTTATGATAAACATGGCAAAGAAATATTAAAACACATAGGCCTACGTATAGTACAATTAACACGTTGGTATGTTTCTATAAAACAGCATGCTTACTTCAGTATGTAGAACACAATATTATAAGACACTTTTTGGTACTTTTTATATAACAAAAAATTTTAGTTTAAAAATAAACCAAACATATAAAGCCCAAGTTTGCAAAATATGAATAAACTTAAGAAAATTTGATAAAGAAATATACAATATCGACCTTATTTATTTAAAGTTAAGCGATTAGAAACTTCAATTATTTAAAAATACTCATAAAAAGAATTGAAATTACCTGAACCATTAATTTGGAGAATATTGACTGCATTCTAAAAGTTACCAATTATGGTGCAAAATTAAAATTTGGGATGCCTTTGCTGTAGTAAGTCTATTTCTTTTCACCGTAATTATCTGGCCTATCTTAGAGAAGATCCTTTCACAGGGGACAGATGTTGCCACTACGCACAGTCTTCTTTTTACAAGCTCGTACAAGCGGGGATAGACGGCTCTACTTTCCTTCCACCACTTCAACGGATCTTCCGTTCTGTCCAGTAGAGGTTCCAGCAAGTATTTATTTAATTCAACAATTCCTGCTGAAGTAGGGTTTTGAGGGGCGATCACTTCATTTACCTCGCGGTCAAAATCTTCCCAAAGTGACGACGTGAGGCTAGAAGATGCAGGTCCTGCCACAGATAACGTAATTGCTGAGTCGTGATCCAGTCGCAGATTTACTGCACAAACTTTCTTCTTCAACGAATCGTTAGCTGCGGTGAATTTAGACACATTGCTGAAACCATACTTTTTGAATCTTGGATCCAGTATTGTCGCATGTACAGTCAATTCGTTGTCTTCAACGTCTTTGAAACGCTTCAACAGTTGTTCTTTTAAAGTTTTTACCAAAGAAACTACTTCAACAGGAAATCTCTTATCTTGTTCGTACGCAATAAGTCTTCGGTTCATTGCCCGAACAAACAGTATCACCTTAGCTCTGGATACAGACTTTTCCGAGCTTAACTCAACTGTTATTTCTTCAAATACCTGAAGTACTTCAGTTGCATATTCCACTATATTCCACTCATGTTGGATCAGCACTTCCACACTGCTTTGTAAAATAGCTAGTCTGGAAACTGCAGCATCTTTTGCTTGAACAATCCGCTTCAACATATCATGCGTAGAATTCCACCTCGTCACTACGTCTTGCTTCAATTTGAGCTCGGGTAGTCCCATTTGTTTTTGAACAGACTGCAGTTTAGCGAGGGCATGCGAGCTCCTTTTGAAATATTCTACTATTGCCTTTACTTTTTGTATGACAACATTTATTTCACCATTGCGCAGTCCTGTCTGCACCACAAGGTTTGCTGAGTGCGCGAAACATGACAAGTGCCGCCAGTTACATAACCTTATTGCAGCAACAATGTTACTGGCGTTATCACTGACGACAGCAACAACTTTATTCTCTAACCCCCACTCACGCACTGTCCCTTTCAAGCGCCCTGACAAATTTCCAGCAGTGTGTCCGTTCCGAAATTCAACACATCTAATAAAACGGTACTCAGCTGGCAATCAGCATTGATATAATGGGCTGTGACGGCCAAGAAACTTTGATTATTTATGGATGTCCAAGAATCGGTTGTAAGACAAACAGCTTGTACATCTTCTAGGAATTTCTGCACCTTTTCAACAGTGTTGCGGTAATATTGCGGTAATAAACTGGTGGAAATAGTTTTTCTAGTTGGGAGATTATATCCTGGGCACAGTAAATTTACAAAATCTTTAAATTCGGGCTCCTCCACCATACTAAAAGGATGGTAGCCTTTAACTACCAGTTTCATTAATTATTCATCAATTACTTTTGATTTGTGTACAGTAACCGGTTTCTTTACTCTAATACAGTCACCCATACTTGTCTGAGTAGCATTTCCGCTTGAGGAAGGCTTATCAGGAGGTCGCATTTCGGTTATATTGTCTGTAAATACATCTGATGCTTCAGAACTAACTTCTTGTTGTGGGTATGGTTTATATCTTGAGGTACAAACAGTCGGGTGCTTTACTTTTATGTGTCTCTGTAAATTACCTAAAGAACCACAGACAATGCTTATAATTTGTGAACAATACACACACTTCGCTCTTTTACCCTCTTCCACTCTGTAACTGTTCACTCTCCTCATCAAGACACTTCGGGAGATGAAAGTTATTACCTTGGGACACATGAATATCAAATAAACTATTTGTGGCTTGCCCGTAAATTGCCACGCAAATAGAAACAATTAACATTCCATGGTTTCCCATTTCTCTATGTGATGTTTGGGTGCCAGGGTTACCGTTTTAAACAAAACTGTAAACCTAAATTTATATTTACTAGCATAGAGACTTACACTTAAATCACAGGGGTAGGATTTTAAATAATTAACCATTAAGTATCGCTTAAGAAAGAAAATTAACGCAATATAAAATACAAATGAATTTATTATACAAAAAAATTAGATGAATCGGAAAAGTTCATTAAAGCGTGGAGGGATTTAGAATTTACTTTTCTGAATTTACTAATTGCTTTATCTAATTGAAGCTCACCAATTGCAGCTTTCGTTGAAGTCATCAGGTTTCCGCGGTTACTCGTTCTCTTCTTCTCGATGTAGAATTGGCTCCATGGACATCTTTCCTTCCTTCTCTGATATGGTATGGGCTATCTGGACTAGCACTCCCTGATTGCCTAGTCTTTAAATTAAACATTGGCCCTATACTTGTAAAAACTGATCAGCGTTGATCGTATGAGGAGAAAATTCAGAGATATGAATTTTTCCATATTAGTAGAAATCTCAATCCAACTGAGCTATACTGTTTATACGGTACAGACTTGTACCAAATTCCGTGGACTTGAACTAAACATAGTTCTTCATCCAGAAGATTTACTGAATATAACACAAGCCGTAAGCTTGTTTCGTCTCACGCAGATCCGATAACTTAACCGCAGCTAAGTACTGTATCGAAGCGACAACATACTGTACAAAAATAACTATGTCGCGAAGCGAGCACATACCGTCTCAAAATCATTAACGTCGTTCACAGTAGATGTTCACAATAGAAGTTCTAATAGTAGTTAGGATGTCAGTTCTCGTAGTGAGAATCTCTATATATCCGGGCTCACCCCCACTCTTGGTAACAGTTCAATCTCAAGACTCATATACAACGAAGTATCTGATTCGTAGATCGAATTATCAACCCCTTCTCTTCTTTCTTGACAAGTCCAGTAGGCGTGGCGATGATGTAGCTGACCGCATAGCAAGCCTCGCGCGCGTGTCGCTGTTTACTAGCCTTGGCTCATGAGTTAAACCCAGTGAGTCATGCAAATTTCCACGATCAAGAATAACCTTTTCCGTATACACAAATATGAGATGAAATGACAACAACTATATTTCAACATATTAACCAAATCCAATACATAATAAATTCCTATCTTTCATAATATAATAATAAATAATAAATGATGTTATAATATATACAATATGATTGCAAAAACCTAATTTACAAATGCTTGACGTAGAATAAATATGGTATTACGAATAATTGCCGATGGCGGATAAACTCGATATCAAATGATATCGCGTAAAATGATATTATATTAAATTAGTAGGGCTGGAGAAGCCTGGACGGTTACAACTTCACTGAAATGGTTCCACAGTTGGCTTCTTCTCCGTGGTGGCATAATTATAAATGTTAGGCTATAATATAACTTGAAACATATACTCGCACAGACTCGGAAATACACCAACTAGTTGAACTAAAAGAACTGTAGGAACTTGTTTATGAAATGAACTATTATAAAATTGACAACTGTACAAGCGCAAGAATAGTCGACCTGTAGCCTACATCAGTGTTGCCAACTCCAGCGACAGCGACAAGTTCCTTTGAAGTCATTTAGCGACAGAATTTTAAAGTTAGAGACAAACGACTTTTCTGGAGATTTTAGGAACATTAAGAGACAATTCTGACGAATTATGATTTATGGTTTGATAAATTTGGTGAGTGAAGTAGGTTAGTTAACACTATGAAAAATACAAGTGGTAAAGTCGCATTCTGATTGAATGCCGGCATCTTTTAACTTAAATAAATGCAATGAAGAATATTACCGTATATTTTTATTGTAAACTTAATTATCATATTTTGTTATGAGAAATCGTTTCGTGGCTATTATTGCACCCAACTCTAACTGAGCATAGTCATTTTTCTTTTATTACGAATAGAGTCTGGGGCAGTCAAAGTCGAACTTCTTCAAATAGCCAAATTACTGAAAAACGATGATAAATGTGTCATAGATGACTATGGTTGAATCCCATAGAACCAGTTTGGGGCCTTGTTAAAGTTAGGTAGGAAAACACACACAACTTTTAGGTTAAGGGACTTGCATGCCTTAGCTAACGGACTTGCTTATGTAACAGCTGAGAAAAGACACCGCAGGAGTATTTCAATCATGTGGTGAAGGGAAAGGAAAGCTATGGGAGTTAGGCCGCATTACGGACTCTGTGATGACCGGTAAATGTAAATGCATCATCATCAAGTGAATGCGACGACTCTTACAGGGATATGGAGGGAATCGAGCCACTGCCGGAAGACGACTAATGAGACTGCGTAAGTTATGTACAAATTACTTTGATTGTATTGTTTATTTATGAGTCATATCTGTTTGTCTGTCTGTCCGTCTGTCTATTCTTGTAAGTTACGGTAGTAAAATTGGTACATATCAGCGTATACACGGCCCGGTGCAGATCTTGTGCAACATTCGTCGCCTGATATGAGGGAGCTGTAAAAGTAAGATTGTTTTCTGCTAGGCACGTGAATATATATTTTTAAATGATTACATATCATACAAATAAACTGTAACTGGAATTAGTGAGGTTAATTCGACTTACCGACTTTTAATTTAGAATTTGCTGAAGTTTGTCTAACATTAGTTGGCAACCCTGTTGTGCAACTATCTGGCAAGAAAGCTAGGAAATAGAGAAATAAGAATATGCCGGCATGGTTGTTTGAAAAAACGTGATGGACATGTTCATCTTATTATGTGCATTGAAAACCATCGATGTGTATTGTGAAATAACAATTATGTATTTAGACCTAATCAGTGATTTCGTGTTACAGTTTTAACTGCTGTTACATAAAGATGCACATTCGAAAAAAGTTTATACATGACACGGCAAAAGCCCAAAAGCTTATAATTATCATGTCTATATATACATGCGCATGCGCGAAGTTGGAGGAAATGGAGGTGAACTAGTGAACTAAACTAGTTTTTCGAACTGTTACTGGCAGTGAACTAGTTCACATTGAACTGATCGCAAGAAAGAACTATTTTTCCCATCACTATCTTAAACATCCGAGCCCTAATAATAATAATAATAATAATAATAATAGAACAGCCTGGTTGTACATAGGCAAACTTCATCAGAACACGGAGAGGGAGGATATTATTAAATTCCTTCGAGATAACAATATATCTGATGACGTTATTTGTGACCAATTAGACACAAAAGGTACAAAGAAGGCGTTCCGAATTGGTATTGGATTTGACCACCTAGAAAAAGTAAATAACCCAGAATTCTGGCCAGGGAGGATTTTGGTGAGGAGGTATAATTTTCGACCCCAAAACGACTCGGGTACAATGCTCTCAACCAAATCCCGATAAGGACGACAACGTTTTGCGTACATCAAAGATTAAGCTACTATTATGGAATATTGAAGGACTGCTGAGCATGGCAAACACACTAGAAGAGATGATACAGGAATTTGATGTAATAATCCTAGTGGAAACATTTTTAACGCATGCGTGGCAAACTAGTAGACATTATTCAACATTCGTCATGGCAGAAAAACCTCCAGTAGGGAGGCCCAAAGGAGGCATTGCATGTCTGTTCACTGATCAGTTCTCACTATTTAGTGTACAATACAGATCTACGAACGTTTTAGTAGTTCGAACCAAGCCGTGTGTTTGTGTATGTGTATATTTCCAGCCAGATTTCTCATCAACTGATATTATTGAGGAAGTTAGTAAAGCTTTAACTGTGACTACTAGGGATGATGCCATTATCCTTGCCGGAGACCTAAATTGTCGCATCGATGCAGAACATCGAAAATCAACAGAAGTTTTGGACTTCTTAGAAGAATAAGGTCTTCGGTTGGTGAATGCCTCTGACATGAATACCTACATGTCTCATAATGGTGCTAGCACAATAGATCTGGTGTTTATGAACTCTAAGTTTGTGTCGATCAAGCAGGAGGTTATTCTCGAGGCGCAACGGAAACACCTACCAGTTGCAACTTCCTTACAGCTGGAGAATAGGCCTAGTACGCTTGATACAGTTAGAGACCGTACAAAAATAAGTAGAAAAAGTAATCCGTCTCTTATCTGTGGTGAAGATAATCAAACGATACTAACCTATTACGAGAGGGTAATCTTAATGAGGCTGCATTATATCTAGAAGTGCTGCTCCAGAATGCTACTCTACCAACAATACCTGTAGTCAGGAAATCTCAACCCTGGTTCACCAATGAATGCTATACATGTCGTAGAGATGTGCTGGAAGCATTACATACAGCTTCCGTAAAGCATTTTAAATACTTGGTTGTAATTTTTCAAACCCAAGGTAATGTTTTCACCCTCCATCTCATAGACCGTCTAAATGCATCTATGAAAGCAATATCTGACATTAAGCACCTGAGAAACTTGTCTTTAGAAACGGCCATGAAACTCTTTCATCTAAAAATCAGCCCTATAGCAACATATGGCTTGGAAAACATTTGGGAACATTTGAGTATGAAACAGTTAGATAAAATCGAGAAGTTGAAGGCAATCTACTTGAAACGGGCTCTGTGCCTCTCCAAATATTCTCCTTCCCGGCTCGTGTATGAGCTATCCAGAGAGGGATTTTATGTGGAAGAGCTAAGGTTACAGTTGTTACTTCCAGCAACAACACCCTATATACATCTGCTTCGAGACCTACGATCGAAGAAGGCTGACATCTGGGAAGATTTCTACTCTACCGATGCCATGCTAAATCGCGAGTGGGTTCAAGGTGGATATGAATTGCGACACCTGCTGACAAGGTTCTCCGTTCATGGGTTCCATTATAAACTGTGTAATATAAAGCGTTATCATGAACCAGGTTTGAACTGTGTATGTTTAAGATGTGGTGCACACTGTACTAGGTACCATGTTTTAAATTGTAAACAGCGATCAGAATCACTGGTGAAATTTTGCAACGAAGACTAATGATTTATATAGTAATTCTTTGCACATTGTGCGTGTTAAATAAAATTATTAATAATAGATGTATTGTGATAGTGGCATTCACAGAAAAAATGTCAGATATTAAACAACAGCTTGAGTAATAATATAGGCATATCAGAATCAACAAATATAATAAAGGGAACTTAACATTTCCACGAGAATAAAAAGTTCAGGCTTATTTAAATGTTCCATAGATCTCATAAAAATAGAGGAGGGGTGTCATGAATTCTTTCGCCTTCATCTTGGCTAAGTGAGCGTCCAAGGGATATCCAATGAACAAAAAATATTATAGTAAAATCAAGGAGGTAAACTCTTAAATATGAGATGGAACTGCAGATCCATCTACCGACATTATGATAGACTTTTTAGTCAAGGTATTTCTAAGTTAAGATATCGATAGGAATTTGCTACTTTTAGATAACAGATAACATACAGATAACAGATATCATACATTGATAATCAAGGTGCACCTCACAATATCCTTTAAAACTGGTATCAGTCATTATTTAATGGCGTCATGTTTTCCGGAGTCGGGAGGTTGAACCAGGATATCGCCGACCTAGGTTAATATTTCCGCGCCGACTGAACTCACCACGGTGTCATACTTCGTCTAATCGCAAGTTATGTTGCTTGTACGCAACTGAGCTTTAAACTATATAAATCATATGTTGGGATGTGCTTTCCAGAACGCTGGGACTTTTAACACTTACGCATGTTCTTGTTCTATATCAGCTGCATGTTTTGTTTTGTTTTTCACGAATTGTTTCCTCGCGATTTCAGTCGGGGTTACCAGTGTGGGTAAAAACTTAATTATCAACAAAAAGCACACGAGTTCCGTAACCATTTCTTTACTTTATCTTATTTTATTCAGAACTTACAAGGTAAAAACGAAAAACAAGCGAATTTATAAGAAAACAAATTAAAGAGATGGTTTTTTTTTTCTCTCTTGGCTTTTCTTCGCACCGACACATATAGGTCTTATAGCGATGATGGGACAGGAAGTGGATAGGACCAGGAAGGAAGTGGCCGTGGCCTTAATTAAGGTACAGCCCCAGCATTTACCTGGTGTGAAAATGGAAAACTACGAAAATCCACCTTCGGGGCTGCCGACGGTAGGGTTCGAACCCACTATATGCCGAATACTGGATGCTGCCCGCACTTAAGCGACTGCAGCTATCGAGCTCGGTAAAGTGATGTTTTTCGCTCTTCCATAAAGTACGCAATATTATTATTATTATTATTATTATCATCATCGAAATCGACTTCCAACCTATTAGGTCGTGTTACGTACATTTAGTACGTGTTGAAGAGATGTTAAGTACAGAACAAAAATGGCCAACCGGACACCAGTGGGATCCGAGCCCACAACCTCCCGATTTAGCGTTAGTTGCTCTACCAATTGATCTATGGTGGCCTAGGCCATCTTTGTTCTATTGGAAAGGATCTAAGCTACAGGCACGGCCGACTGCATCCCTCGCTGCGCTCGATCCCACTAGTGCTTCTGTGCACTCAACCTCCTGCTTTAAATTAATGTACAAACCATTCTCGTATAGGCCTATATTGTATTTTTTGAACTGTAATTAGTTTTTCGGTACATAAAATATGTCTCATCAGTTTTTCGCCAATTTCAATGAAGCTTCAGATAGAAATATTGAACATACAGTACATTAAAGCAAAGGTTGGTTGTGTGAGCGAATGAAGAAGACAAGCGGAGATACAAAATACTTATCATGAAAGGCGTTATTCCACCGAATTCGGACCACCGACCGAGTTGGCCATGAGGTTAGGGGCGCGCAGCTGTGAGCTTGCACCTGGGAGATAGTGTGTTCGAGCCTCACTGTCGGCAACCCTGAAGATGGTTTTCCGTGGTTTCCCAGTCTCACACCAGGCAAATGCTGGGGCTGTACTTTAATTAAGGCCATGGTCGCTTTTTTTCCACTGCGGCGTTTCCTATCCCATCGTCCCCATAAGACCTATCTGCGTCGGTGCAACGTAAAACAAATTGAAAAAAATTGAATTCGGACCAGATGTGTCATGAAAGTTATATTTTAGTTTAAGATGTTTCCCTCGGTGTTACATGTTGATCCATGCCATTCATATACGGCTGCCAAATCTTTGGTCAAATCTTTTTTTTAATAGCCTAATGAAATAAACATTGGAATTCCATGCCGCATATGAGAGAACCCTCTCAACTGAAGCACCTAGTTGGTTGTCGCGCGTACGATTTCCTTGGCGGCGGTCATCAGTATTCCTGGCGTCGGCGCCATGGCAACAGTAATTGAATTATTGCGGCGCGGTGAAGGTACTTGACAAAGTTAAACCTTGAGCTCGAAACTCCTCCGTGTTCACTTCCTACCCTCCATCATCATGTTTATCTTCTTTCTTCTTTTGGACTTCCTCTGTAGTTCCTAAATTACGATGTTCTTTAGTGTAGATAAGACATCAAAATGATATTTATTAATATCATAAGGGGGGAGAGAAAGGGGAAAAGCGACTCACTCAGTTGCTGAAGAGAAGTTAGAGATTCTCTCGTCTTAAACTAATATTTACAATTATCAGAAGAATATGCAGAACGAAGTTTAGCAACAATGCTAAACTAAGGATCATCATTGTACCTAGCCGTGATTGTTATTGTGATTATTATTTTAATCAACAACATTCACAACAACCCACGTCAAATAATAATAATAATAATAAACCTGAAATTCTTTACGTGGCAGAAAACCTAACCAGCAAATGAGTAACACTTTTAGAAACAAAGATCAGGCGAATAACTTTAGTGCAAAAAAGGTCAAAGACGATTTTAACATTTCCCCGAAACGCTAATCAATGACAGAAAACTTCCAGTAAAGTGGTACAAGAAAATCCAAAGGAATGGGACTCGTCCCGAAGTTCGTTTAAGCGTGAATACGTCGCATTAATGGAACTAGTTCAAATAGAAATATATGTCATTCACTGTCCCAGTATTGCATTGGTTCCAACTTATAATACAGATTTATTTCAATGAACGAAGTAAACACTGCAGGTTTACATTATGAGCAGCTGTTATTTTACCCGTCCTTGACGGGTTAGATGTTCATCAGTAGTGCCATCTAGCAGACATGAGTGGCAGCAGCACGTTGTATGTTTCCTAAGTTCATAGGATATTTCACGTAGTTTATTTCTATCATTTACCTTTAATTTTTGATGGGCATAATAATGCATGTGAATTGATTTGAAGGATATAAAAGGGATAAGTATTATTTCTATTGGACGGTTGTTGGATTCTACATTTGGTAAATTCCTCTAAATCGTGGATAAATGAATTTTCATTTTATGACTGTGGCTGGAACCATGAATTGTTAATGTGATCTTAAGAGATTAAGGTGTTTTTAAATGTCAACTTGACGCGCAGATGAAGGAATAAATGTTGTGAAAAGTTTTATAATAAAATGTGAATGACGTATGGCCTATATTTATTATTAAAGTCGTCCTCTAATCTGTGTGTAAATATGTAGGTGTGTGTGCGTGTGTGGTGAAACGAATGTTTTTGTGTGTATTATGTAACTTACCTTGTTATCATGTTAAATCAAAGTCCATTATCGTTTATGTTATGAGATACGCCAACATCCTCCCATCTATTTCATTTAACGAATTTTTTGTTTCTTTCTTATAAATAATGTTTGGAACTTTCTAACCATTCACTGGTGTGATTATGCATGCAGATAGTTGTCTAGCTTTATCTTAAGTCTAACATTAACGCATATGGTAATGACAAAAACGAGTAACCGTGTACCCGGATCACCCATAACAGTGACAACCAAGAAGAATCTCATGAATTTTAATACTTGAGTAATAACCAAACGAAGTCAAACCCGATTGTGCAACAACCTCGAAGGACCATGGCTTACCAAGTGACCTCAGCTCAGCCCGAAGGCCTGCAGATTAAAGGTGGCATGTGGTCAGCACAACAAACCCTCTCAGTCGTTATACTTGGCTTTCTAGACCGGGGCCGTTATCTCACCGTCAGATAGCTCGTGAATTGTAATTTTGAGGCTAAGAGGGCCTCGATGCAGCCCTCAAATCCAGGTAAAAATCCCTGACCTGGGCGGGAATCGAACCTGTAGCCTCCGGATTAGAGGCATGCAAACTACCCATGCACCGCGGGGCCAACTAATACTTGAGTAAACTTGGTAAATTATAATGATCATAATCGGGTACCCGTGGTTTGGGGAGGTAGAATACACCCACGATATCCTCTGCCTGTCGTAATAGGTGACTTAAAGTGTCCCCAGGGGCTCCTAATTTGGGAGCGTGGGTTGGCGATCATGATTAGGTGAGTCTTGGAGTTGCTTCCACTTACTTGTGTCAGGCCCACTCACTTTCATCTCTCCTATCCGACTCCCTTTATCAATGCTTGTTCTTTTCTGACGCTGACGTTATTAGATTCACTCCCTTCGTGGCCCTTTTTCTTACTTTGGCCGACATCTTCATTTTTTGTGATGTCAGAATCTTTCCAGATTTTCCCTCTGATTGGTGCTAGTGAAGGACGGTTGCATGGTTGTGCTTTCTCTTAGAACGTGATCACCACCACCACCACCACCAGCAGCAGCAGCAGCAGCACCAGCACCACCTTCCCAGGCCCTAAATCTCGAAGCGCGCCCGTACAGGTCTAATGTATGTTATTCTTGATACGAAATGACTGAATGAACGTCACAGCCACGGTCGTACCGCGGCCAGCAACCCGGATAGTCATCTCACCATTTTGTTCAACACCAGACGATGGTACAAGAAGTGAAAATGAAAACCTACAACCTGTTTTGCAGTCAATGACCGGGTCAGGGATGGGTGATAGATAGATAGATAGATAAGAAATGGGTGAGCCCTGTTTTCGCAGAGCTCAGGGATGGGTGAATGAAGCCCCCAACTTGCGGCGAGGATAGGAATTGTGCCGGCTGCCGAGGCCTATCGCACTCCTCTGGAGCAATGATTAATGACTGACAGATGAAATAAAATGATAGTGGAGAGTGTTGCTGGAATTAAGGATGACGGGCAAACCGGAGTACCGGCTCTATGGTACGAGAAGTACGAGGTGTAATTTAGGTATTCTACGCTGTTGTAGATTATAGAAGTGAAATCTGGACTAGTACTGACAAGTGTGGTCACCCATGTCATGCAATCGATTTTGAACGTATCTGTCACTCCACTGGTGATTGCGTTTTAACGACACAAGAGTGGCCGCATAGTTCGATTCGCACTCTCAAATGGGACTGGTCATCTGGAACCATGTTTGGCTGGTAGATCATGGGCCATATACACATTAACGTTGTTAATTTATAAGATGATCAGGCAGTTGACAAGTGAACTTTTACAATATCAGGTATTACAGACTGTTGTACACGTCTACTTCCATGGTATCATCTAAGGTCTACTAATAGAAGACCAAACATGCTGCCCTCGTGGCCTATTCGACGGATATGTATGAACGGCAGTCGCGGTGATATGAACCGTTTACTCATTGATTCGAGCTGTGGTAACCCACATGGCTTGGGCGGATGAACGAAGCCGCTAGGTTTCGACAAAGTTGGTGGTTTGCAACGATTCAACGACTGCTTGCATGTAACGCACAGCCCGAACTCGTTTAACGTGTCTAGGTCGTCAGAGGAGTGTGAACGTCAAACCTCGACGTAATTGTTGCTCCTCTGTCAGATCTCCAACAATCGCACACACTGCACTACGGCCAGAATTCTTTGTTGGTAAACATGTTCTTAAAATTAGTAGGCCTATTACTCGTCTCCCATCTCACTTCCCGCATGTGCTCAAGTCGGTAGAACTATACAATCCTCCAGTGGTCCCTAAGCCATTAGGGGAGAGATTCTCACTGGGATTATCTGTAAGTAGGGTAGCATCCTGCTTCACAGAAATTACGGAGCTCAGAATATTTTAGGCAACCTCGAATGGCGAAATGGCGTATGGCTTTTAGTGCCGGGAATGTCCAAGGACAAGTTCGGCTCGCCAGATGCAGCTCTTTTGATTTGACACCCGTAGGTGACCTGCGCGTCGTACCTCGAATAATAATAATAATAATAATAATAATAATAATAATAATAATAATAATAATAATAATAATAGCTAGCATGTACCCGCAGCTTCGACCGCGTTTATTAATTCAAGCATTAGATGTTTCTAAACCATTTATTTATAAACAAAACTGTTGTAACCAAGGTTGAAGTTTACAAACACAACTTTTATTGCTTCACTTTATGATATTTACACAAATAACTGAAATTTATTTTGAAGCAAAAAGGAATATTGAATCTTGAGAAAAGTCTGTCTTTATACAATATGTACAGGTTTACAGTCTTTATATACACTCCTATCTTGAAAAGATAGTCTTTGTGAATTAACACGTTGATAGTCGAGAACTATCTGGCACACTAACATGAATGTCTTAGAGAGTCCTTGTTTGTTGAAGTGCCTGAATTCCTAAAAAGCAAGTTCAATTGATTGAAGAATTTCCACCTAGCGAAACTAAGGGAGCTTGCATAAATTAGGGAATGAAAATGGCTTGTAAAAGAATTACGGAACATAGGCAGTGGAAACAGGTAAGGGAGCGGTGACCAGAGGTGAAACCTCGTACTGCCAGAAATTCAGTCCACCTGGTCGAAGCACATTTTCAAGAGGAGTAGCCTCCGTGCTCGACGTAGGGTGTATTCTGGAGCTGGACACCGGGGCAAGTGGGCAATTGAGCAGGCCGGGAGCTCCTATTTATAGTACACTCGATGGTCAGGCACGCGCACTGAGGGCTGCGCGTCGAAGCTAGCAGAATGATACACAGGCGCGCGTGCAGCTGGCTGGAGGAGCGAGAAAGGGAGCGCCGGACATACAACACCCTCCCCTCCTAAATACGCCGGTACGGCGTGAAACGGCGGCGGCGCTGGCGGCGACTGCGATGCTGGGGCGGAGCTGCTGATTTCTCTGTTGTATTGTCCGGAGCTGGAACTGGGCGGAGTGGCGCTGTCTCGTCCTGAAAGGAACCCATTGTTATTAAATGATCTAAAGCGCGTTCAGCAATAGATTTATCAGGTTTAGCAATAGCATCAATAGCTGGACAGGGGCGGTAGCGCAGACGTATCTGATCTTGATGGCGGCAGATACGTTTCTCCGTAGTCTGTATCTCGTATAGACGATGACCCAAAGATCTGCAGATGACTCCAGGTATCCAGAGTGGGTTGGATTTGAATGTCCTGGTGTAGACCTTGTCGTTGAGGGAGAACTTCGTTGGTGAGGTCTTATGCTGGGCCGGAAGAGGCTGTAACAGAGAAAGTAAAGTTCTGTGAGGTCGTCCATGGAGCTTCTGTGCAGGAGTGATATTATCAGCGCCGGGTAGATTTCTGTAGTTGTTTAAGAGTTGGAGCAAGGCTTGGTCTTTAGTTAAGCCTGAAGAGACAGCTTTCTTCATACTTCTTTTAAATGTTTGTACGAAGCGTTCAGCTTCAC
This sequence comes from Anabrus simplex, assembly GCF_040414725.1. NCBI lineage: Eukaryota > Metazoa > Arthropoda > Insecta > Orthoptera > Tettigoniidae > Anabrus > Anabrus simplex. Next base: position 1,486,011,191 of record NC_090265.1, on the reverse strand, counting down.
CATTAGATTGAGGGTGAAAAGGTGGGGCTAGGATATGACGAATGCCATTATGTGTACAAAAGGTCTGAAAAGCAGTAGCTGTAAATTGAGGTCCGTTGTCTGAAATGAGTACTTGCGGTAAACCTTCTGTAGTAAAGATTTTCTGGAGAGCACGAATGGTAGCTTCGGTTGTAGTAGTCGAATGCATATCCACGACATATGGAAAGTTTGACAGAGAATCGATGACTATTAACCACATGGAATTGAGGAAAGGACCTGCGAAATCGATGTGAACTCGTTCCCATGGAGTAGTAGCAGGAGGCCATGAAGCAAGATCAGAAGACGGGGCGTTCTGATTCGTTTGACATTGCTCACAATGACGTATTAGCGTTTCGATGGCGGCATCAATACCGGGCCAGTAGCAGTGTTGACGGGCGAGTTGCTTTGTTCTGGAGATACCCCAATGGCTTTGGTGTAATAATTCGAGAACTTGTTTCTGTAGGCTAAGTGGGATAACCACTCGGAAGATGGTGCCTGCTTCTAGTAATACAACTCCGGCACGAGTCGTGAGACGATGCTGCATACGATGATAAGGTGCCAGGTGGGCAGGAAGTGTGCTCTGAAGAGGCCAACCGTTGCGGATGTAAGTACGTACAGTAGCAAGTGTACTGTCCTTATCCGTAGCTTTAGCTATGCAGGTAGCATCAATAGGAAAACTGGATACAGTATCTTCAAGTTCTATGTCCAACTGAAGACATTCAGATTCTTGAGAATCGAAGGCAGTATCAGGACCAACGGGTAAGCGGGAGAGGGCATCAGCATTACAATGCTGGGATGTGGCTCGATATACAATCTGATAGGAATAATCAGAAAGGAACATGGACCATCTTTGAAGCTTTCTGAGGGAATTCTCTGGGATCTTATTACCAAGATGGAATAAGTGTACGAGAGGCTTATGATCGGTAATGATCAGGAAATGGTTGCCATAGAGATATTCATTGAAACGGCGAATACCAAAGATGATGGCTAAAGCTTCTTTCTCTATCTGTGAGTATCGACGTTGATGGTCATTAAGTGTTTTCGAAGCGAAGGCGATGGGGCGTTCTTGTCCATGACGATCCTTCTGGGAGAGAACGGCACCGACACCGTAGTCTGAAGCGTCAGTAGCTAGCGTGATGATCTTGTCGGGCTGAAAATGAGTGAGTTGTATAGCTTGAATTAAGGCGTTGTTGATTGCTTTCCATGCCTGTTGGCATTGCGGAGTCCACTGAAACTTAACACCTTTTTTACGTAGAGCGTTTAATGGAGCTGCCACTGTAGCGAAGCGTGGAATGAACTTATTATAATAGTTCGCTTTGCCTATGAAGGACTGAAGCTGCTTGAGGTTCTGAGGTGCTGGCATGTTTACTATCGCTGAGACATTCTGTGTACTAGGACGAATTCCATTCTTATCAAGTATATGTCCTAGGTAGTGAACTTGAGGCTGAAAGAAGGTACATTTAGCGAGATTCGCTCGTAGACCATTGTCTTTCAATTTCTGGAGAAGGAGGCGTAGATTGGTTAGATGTTCCTGATGATCTTTTCCAGTAACAATAATATCATCCAGGTAGTTAGCACAACCGGGAATGGAGGCGGTGAGTTGAGCCAAATAGCGCTGAAAAATAGCCGCTGAGGATGAAACACCGAATGGGAGCCGCTGGAGCTGTAGCAGTCCGAGAGGAGTGTTGAGTGTGAGAAATTTCTTAGATTCTTCGTCTAAAAGTAGCTGGAGATATGCTTCTTTAAGATCAACTCGAGAGAAGAATTGTCCACCAGAGAGACGACGGAATAAGTCTTCTGGACGTGGAATAGGAAAGATATCTGTGTCGAGTTGTGCGTTGACTGTAGATCGAAAATCACCACAAAGTCGAACATTACCATCAGGTTTCTTGATTACCACGAGTGGAGTAGCCCATTGACTAGAAGTAACTGGTACAACAATTCCAGTTTGTATCCATCTTTCTAATTCTTTCGTGACCTGGTCTTGAAGTGCTAGGGGTACTGGACGTGATTTGAGGAAGCGAGGCTGAGCTCCGGATTTCAGCTGTATGTGGGCTGTATAGTCTTTGGCTGTTCCGAGCTGAGAGTCGAAGACTTCAGGAAACTGCGCTAGGAGAGCGGTAACGTCAGAAGTAGGATGCAATGTAGATACGACGTTAATGTTGTCATGTATCTGGAAACCAAATAAGTTAAATAGATCCATGCCCATAATGTTTGATGCAGTGTAGTTGTTAACTACGAGAAGAGGAATGGCCTTCTGAATTCCTTTATAACTAGCCTGAAGCTTGATTTGACCTTTGATGTCAATTTTCTTCTTGTTAAATGTCACGAGCTGGATGTCAGCTGGAGAGCATGAAGGTGAACCTAAGTTGTGGTAAGTAGTCAGGTTAATAATAGAGACAGGGGATCCAGTATCTAATTGAAAATCGACAGATCGATCAGAGAATGAGAGAGGAATGATGATTTTGTGAGAATCCTTTGTGGGAAGAATAAGATTGATCTGATCAACTTCCATGTCTTGGCGGGGCTGTATATGCTTCCGGCGTGCTGCAGTAGTCTTAGCAGGGCGGAGCGAACTTTGACAGACAGTCTTAATGTGTCCAAGTTTATTACATCGTTCACAAGTAGCTTTGAAAAAACGACAGTCACGACGTTCATGATGCTTGAAACAACCTCGGCAGGAAGGCAGGAGTTTCGAGGTGCTTTTAGAATTGGGCTTCCGTGTAGCATTACGAGAGGGAACCTGGCGAGAATGCTTGGTGGAGAGCGCCTTATCCGTACGGTTCACTGTAGCAGAGGACTTGCGGGCCTGAGGCGAGACTTGTGCAACTTCGTGTGGAGAAGCTATGGCTGCGGCAGTCTTGGTAGTAAGCTCATAAACCGTAGCAATACGCTGGACGTCTTCTAAAGAAGGGTTACTCTGCTTGACAGCGTCAAAACGTATTTTGTCTTCAGGAGTATGTAAAATTATCATGTCCCGAATGAGAGAATCAGTATAGGATGAACCACAACCGTCCTTGGAGCAGATGAACTGGCAGGGTTTAGCTAGACCACGCAATTCAGTTATCCATTCAGTATGTGTCTGATGGGGTTGCTTTCTGCTCTGAAAAAATTTATAGCGAGCAGCCACTATGTGAGGAGCTTTGGCATAGTGTTCCGTGAGACGGGCCAAGAGCTGCGTGAAGGGTACCTCAGATAAGTGTTCTTCCGGACTTAATTTACGTAGTAATTCACACGTAGCATTGCCAACCGAACTAAGAAATAGTGCGCGGCGGCGTTGATCATCTGTGACAGAATGGCAGATGAAATGCTGTTGTAAACGGGCTAAATAAACTGACCATTCTTCCTTAGCCGGATCAAAAGCAGAGAACGGAGGAATAGCTGATGGCTGTGTAGAGACAGAAATAGCTTGAATAGCCTGAAGTAATGCTGCTTGTTGTTGTTGCATAAACTGTTGTTGTTGCTGCTGTAAGGCTTGGAAGACCGTAGCGAGTTGTTCCGCAGTAGCCATTGCGAGATGCGTGCAAGAGAGAGTAAGGTAAGCTGTGTGTCAGAACTGGTTGGAGTGTCGTTATTGTTTAGCACGTCGCCGTAGAGTTGACAACTGGGCCTGTTGAATTGTAGTGTCGTGTTTACCTCGTTGCTATAGAGTTGGCAACTGGGGTCGAAGAATTGTAGGTTGTTGCTTTTTTACCTCGTCGCCATAGAGTTGGCAACTGGGGTCGAAGAATTGTAGGTTGTTGCTTTTTTACCTCGTCGCCATAGAGTTGTGTTGTAACCAAGGTTGAAGTTTACAAACACAACTTTTATTGCTTCACTTTATGATATTTACACAAATAACTGAAATTTATTTTGAAGCAAAAAGGAATATTGAATCTTGAGAAAAGTCTGTCTTTATACAATATGTACAGGTTTACAGTCTTTATATACACTCCTATCTTGAAAAGATAGTCTTTGTGAATTAACACGTTGATAGTCGAGAACTATCTGGCACACTAACATGAATGTCTTAGAGAGTCCTTGTTTGTTGAAGTGCCTGAATTCCTAAAAAGCAAGTTCAATTGATTGAAGAATTTCCACCTAGCGAAACTAAGGGAGCTTGCATAAATTAGGGAATGAAAATGGCTTGTAAAAGAATTACGGAACATAGGCAGTGGAAACAGGTAAGGGAGCGGTGACCAGAGGTGAAACCTCGTACTGCCAGAAATTCAGTCCACCTGGTCGAAGCACATTTTCAAGAGGAGTAGCCTCCGTGCTCGACGTAGGGTGTATTCTGGAGCTGGACACCGGGGCAAGTGGGCAATTGAGCAGGCCGGGAGCTCCTATTTATAGTACACTCGATGGTCAGGCACGCGCACTGAGGGCTGCGCGTCGAAGCTAGCAGAATGATATACAGGCGCGCGTGCAGCTGGCTGGAGGAGCGAGAAAGGGAGCGCCGGACATACAACAAAAACATAATTAAGCCAATATAGGTTAACACACACCCGTTTTACACAAATTGCATGAATTACATTATTGTTAATTATATTGTTATTTTCAGTGCCTTAAGATACCGTGTTGGTGGATGGTAGAAATAGCATTAAAACAATATAAAACGATCTAATATTTCCTAATAGAGCTTCTGGATAAACTATATTAAGTGTATTTGGAGCTAAGATGTATGGAGTGTCTGCTTTTCCAACTCCTGAACAACCCACGTGCAGTTGACATATCGGGAGAAAACCTTTTTCCGAAGATGGAGTCCTACAGCTTTAAGCGATTGATTGTCCTTGTGCCTTGTTGATGCACATAGCGAAACTCAAATGAAATGGAAACTTCAGATGTCTAAATTAAAACGGTATATCCGATTTGAATATCAGGAATTAATATTATATCGCCTGCAGCACGTCCAGTCATAAAGGTGGCTTCAAAATGCTCTGTTGTAATGATGACTGCCTCATCTGTATTACATGCCGTGTCGATAGACTTGTACATTTGCAGAACACCAGGTATCTTAACTCTTTAAAAAAAATGCTTGTTGATGAATTTCACAGCTTCATTTCGCGGAGCAAGAATTTTCTTTGACACAGCGATGTATGAAAATTTTAAGTGAATGAACTGAATATTGGATAAATATTGAGCTTTACGTATAAACTGGACAACTGAAACGATAAATGGTAAATGCAGCACGGCTGAAGTTTAAGGAAGCGGAGATTGTTATCAGTGGAATACTGTGTAGGAGGGATACTGACTGGAAGGTGATTAGGAAATTAAATGAGACTATGGAGTGGGTATGTGGGAAACTGGGAGTGAGATCTCTAGATCCTAATGGGTGGGTAGGAGATAGGGATCTGCGCTCAAATGCCCTTCACTTAAACCGCAGTGGTACATATAAGTTAGGAATTTTGTATAGAAGAGTTATAGCAAGGCCAACTAGATATACAGGCCATAAGGCTCCCCCTCCACTTCCGGCGCTACGTCACACGAATAGCCATCCGCTTCATTTTTCGCCAGTGACTTGTAGGCTGATATGAACCTCGCAGCAGTAAGGCTATCAATGGTGTTGAATGACTTAAACTTCTGTGAACGTTGTGAATTATGCCCACGTCGTGTTGTGTACCTGGTTGTAGAAGCAACTATAGTTCAAAGAGCCCAATATTTCAATTTTTAAATTTCCTACTGACTTGGTTCGGAAACAAAAGTGGATCTTAGACATCCATCGAACAGAATTTGTCCCTTCAGCAAGCTCAGTTGTGTGCATAAAACACTTCAAGGAACGTTTCGTGATTAGGGAGGATTGTTAAAAGACCTGATGGGTCTATTTTAACAGTAAAACGCAACCATTTAAAACTCTCAAACGACGCTATTCCTACTAAGTTTGAAAATGCGCCTGCCTATCTGTCTAAAAATCTTCCAAGACCGAGGAAAACTCCTATTCAAAGACAAGAAGAAATTGAAAAACGGGAAGAAGAAAGAAAGAAAGCTGAGGAAGAAGATGAAAGGATCAAGGACTTCGATGACCTTAAAGGTAATTTCACTACTAAATGCAAATTAGATTTTGACAAAGTTTTTGTCAATTTCGACAGCCAAAGTCTATGTATTTTCAAAATTTATTTGACTGAGGAAAATATTCCGAAAATTGGTACTTCTTTAACATTAAACGAGGCTCTTGATTTTAAAGCCATAAAACATGGTATTTTCATGAATGATAACCCTGATATACGTGCATTAGGTAACGGGAGCAAGATATTAAAATGGTCAAATTTGAAAAGTATCTGTAACCTCCGCTTTAGTCTTGCTTGTGACTCAAATGTGACTGTCCACGACAAAATAGAAACTGTGAACAAAATAATCGATGAAATTGAAAGTGAAGTTGATGACAGTATAATTACTGATAAATTAGAATTTTGCAAGGAACATTTAAATTTAGCCTTTGCAAAGAAAGTTTCTTACTCCTGTATACTAATAACATGGTTCGCTTCAATATTTTTCGCATTTCCTGGGGCGTATAAGAGGATAAGACAGTCAAGGTTCCTTAGAATGCCTCACCCTGTGTATTTGCAGTCTTTTACCTCAAAACTAGGCACGGGAAATTCGGGTATAGATGATTCACATTGGAATTACTTGAAAAAGGAAGTAAAATTGTTAAATGAACATGAACGATTTTGTAACTTATTGTTGGATGAAGTCTATGTAAAACCTGAGCTTAACTATAAAGGAGGAAATGTAGAGGGAGTTGCTTTTAGTAGTAAAAGTGGAGAAAATAACGCAACATTAGCTACAACTGTACAAAACTTTATGTTGTCATCCATTCTTAAAAAAAATAAAGACGTTGTTGGTTTGTTTCCATGTAAGAACCTAACGTCACATTTCTTAGAAGAACTAACTTTGCAAGTCCTTAAAGTATTAACAGATATAGGTTATAAGGTAGTATGCATGATTTTTGCTATTTTTCTTTTTTTTTTTTTTTTTTTTTTGCTATTTTGCTTTACGTCGCACCGACACAGATAGGTCTTATGGCGACGATGGGAGAGGAAAGGCCTAGGAAGTGGAACGAAGCGACCGTGGCCTTAATTAAGGTACAACCCCGGCATTTGCCTGGTGTGAAAATGGGAAACCACGGAAAACCATCTTCAGGGCTGCCGACAGTGGGGCTCGAACCCACTATCTCCCGATTACTGGATACTGGCCGCACTTAAGCGACTGCAGCTATCGAGCTCGGTTATGCATAATTTCTGACAATAACAGTGTTAATAGAAAAATGTTTAAAAAGCTGTGCAAAAGCAATTTACAAACCACTTTTCAAAATCCATTTGACGAAACACAAAAGATTATTGTAATGTTCGATACTGTTCATTTATTTAAAATCTTAAGAAATAACTGGCTTAATCAAGCCGATAACTTACAAACTCGTATTTCCTGACTTTGACAACCCTGAGTCAGACAAAACATGTTTTGCTAATGTTGGTCACCTTAAACAGCTCCACAGAGGAGAAGAGAATGATGTAGTTAAGCTTGCTCCTGCTCTGAATCAAAAAGTGTTGTACCCAACTTCCTTAGAGCGACAAAATGTAAACCTTTGTTCTAAGCTCTTCGATGAGAAAAATGTCGCCGCTTTAAAACACTTTGATAAAATAAAAAATGGAGATGGTTTTAAAAGCACAGCTGTATTCTTAGAAATAATTCTTCAGTGATGGAAGATTGTTAATGTTAAGCATGCTTTCAAAGGCGACAGATTTAACGACCCTCATTGTAACGCAATATTTTCAATTCATGACGACAATGTTTTATTTCTGCACACGTTTTTAACATGGTTAATTAGATGGGATAATCTGTCTGTTCAATGGGAGATTACACAAAAAAACAGAGAGTCGTCATGTAAAACTACTAATGAAACTAAAAAACCTTAGTTCACACTACAAAAACTATTTTAGAGTTAATAAATTTCTTGAAAACAAGTTTAGGATTCAAGTATGTATTGTTAGGGAAATTACAAACTGACGAACTGGAAGCACGCTTTGGGCAGTACAGGGAAATGAGTGGTGCCTGCTACCATATTTCAGTGAAGCAAATCCTTGAGTCAAAACGAAAATTGAAAGCCCTGACGGTAATAAATGCATACTCTGCTAAACATGCAGCCATCCCTATTAGTGATATTTCATTAAGTAAGTATTTGGATTGCAAGAGCTCAGATTGTGAAAGCTTCAAACCAATAGACATTTCACATTTTGAAAATGTGGTAGTTGAGTTGAATGATGTTAATGTATCTGAAAACATTTTGTTAGGTCTAGTTTATATTGGTGGATATATTTGTAAAATAATTATGAAAAATTGTATGTGTATAAATTGTCAAGATGTTTTATTGTTAAATAATGATAATGTAACGTCAGATGTGTTAAAGCCGGAGGACAATTTTTATTTCAATATAATTGACAGGGGAGCTTTGAAATATCCATCAGATTTTATTGTTAACATTTTGATCACACAGTTTAAATTATTTAGTGTACTTATAAGAGAGAAATTTGAATCGAGGTTTTTACATGGTGATTCTCAAAGAAACATTCTGAGTTTGCTTGTCAACAAAGTTCTGGAAAATGAAAAAGTCATGTTTGAAACATGCAGTGATTGTAGAAGTAGTTCTAAAGATTACGTTGACAAATGTATATACATCTTTTGTAATATATTATTGAATAACTATAGAAAAGTAATTTCTGACAAACTCGTGGCTAAGAAGAAGAAATCCTCAAGTAAGGATAGCCATAAATCGGCAAAGAAAAGGAAAATTGATAAACTGAAACCTTAAGAATTGTTAGATAAGTTTTAAGTTGAAGCCTAATTTCTAAGAAAGGTTCCAGACTATTGTTGTGAATTGCTATCATGTATTTGCATAGTAACATTAAAACTATTTTATACGTATCATGAGTTTTAATCTTTTGCATGAAACCGTGTTCCGTTACAAATGACAGATGTCTGCTTAATTTTAGGTAAATAAATGTACATAAACTGTTCCGCTAGTTTTCCCCCGCATAAAACTCATGTAGTGCACAAGCCTAAATAAAACCACAATTGAAGGCGTGTTCAGTTATATCGTTAAGGTTCAATAAATTAATAATATCATGGAGACAGTAAGAGCGGGCCGTATACTACCATGCTGAACGCCAACCACTCGCGTGACGTCACGGTACGAGCCTTGTGGCCTGTCTATCTAGTGCGGTCTTGGTTATAGGGAGGTACATTCAAGGAAACGGGGTGGCCTAGGGATCGGTGGTAGGGGACAGGGAACTGGAAGTCAAGTAGGGATGACATTAAAATGTTAGTGCTGAACTGTAGAAGTATTGCAGCACGACTGACCCTATGAGCAGCACCTTTCATGACACTCAGATGTACTAGTCGTGCTCTGAATGTCATTACTCAGCACTACCCAAACCCCAGCAACTTCCATATTGTCACAGCCATGGATGTTGACTGGGACTTGGGTGGAAGCTACACCTTACTCTGGCCTGTGCCAAGAGATGGATGCAAAAGTACTGTAGCCATCATGAAATGACAGCAGGCAGTTAAAGGTGTAAGGTATGGTAAATATCCAATATATTATAACAGAGAAGTAAAGAGACTAAGAAGGAGGTGCAGGTTGGAAAGAAATAGAGTTAGAAATGGCTGTGGAAGAAGGAAAAATTGAAGGAATTTACTAGGAAATTGAATCTAGCAAAGAATTCAGCTGAGGATAACATGATGTCAAGCATAATTGGCAGTCATACACATTTTAGTGAAAAATGGAAGAGTATGTGTAGGTACTTTAAGGCAGAAACAGGTTCCAAGAAGGATATTCCAGGAATCATTAATGAACAAGGGGAATGTGTATGTGAGCTTCAAAAGGCAGAAGTATGTAAATATTGTTGGTTACAAGGATAATGTCCAGATAAAGGAGGTGACTAATACTAAAGAAGTATTAAAATTTACCTATGACAACAATGGCATTTACAGTAAGATACAATAATTGAAAACTAGAAAAGCAGCGGGAATTGATAAGGTTTCGGGGGATATACTAAAGGCATTGGGTTGGGATATAGTACCCTGTTTGCATGAAGGACCTATACCAAATGAATGGAGAACTTCTATATTAGCCCCTGTATGTATAAAGGAAGGGGTAATAGACATGAAGCTGAAAATTACAGGCTAGTCAGTTTGACATGCATTGCATATAAGCTTTGGAAAAGCTTTCTTTCCGATTATATTAGACGTGTTTGCGAAATTAATAACTGGTTTGATAGAAGGCTGTTTGGTTTAGGAAAGGTTATTCCACTGAAGCTCAACTTATAGGATTCCAGCAAGGTATAACAGATATCCTGGATTCAGGAGGTCAATGGATTGTATCGCGATTGACTTATCTATGGCATTTAATAGCGTAGATCACGGGAGACTACTGGCAAAAATGTGTCAGTTAGACTTGACAAAAGAGTGACTGAATGGGTGGCTACGTTTCTAGAAAATAGAACTCAGAGAATTAAGAGTAGGCGAAGGTTTATCTGTCCCCGGAATAATTAAGAGAGGAATTCCTCAAGGCAGTATTATTGGACCTTTATGTTTTCTTGTAACTTATATATCAATAATATGTGTAAAGAAGTGGAATCAGAGATAAGGCTTTTGGAGATGGTGTTGTTCTGTACAGAGTAATAAATAAGTTACACGATTGTGAGCAATTGCAAAATGACCTCAATAATGTTGTGGGATGGACAGTAGGTAATGGTATGATGATAAACGGGTTTAAAAGTCAGGTTGTGAGTTTCACAAATAGGAAAAGTTCTCTCAGTTTTAATTATTGCGTTGATGGGGTGAAAGTTCCTTTTGGGGATCATTGTAAGTACCTAGGTGTTAATATAAGCAAAGACCTTCATTGGGGTAATCACATCAGTATGATATGTACAGATCTCTGCACATGGTTGTGAGGGTATTTAGGTGTTGTAGTAAGGATGTAAAGTAGAGGGCATATAAGTCTCTGGTAAGACCCCAACTAGAGTATGGTTCCAGTGTATGGGACCCTCACCAGGATTACTTGATTCAAGAAATGGAAAAAATCCAAAGAAAAGCAGCTCGGTTTGTTCTGAGTGATTTCCGACAAAAGAGTAGGGTTACAAAAATGTTGCGAAGTTTGGGCTGGGAAGACTTGGTAGGAGGGAGACGAGCTGCTCGACTAAGTGGTATGTTCCGAGCTGTCAGTGGAGAGATGGCGTGGAATGACATCAGTAGAGGAATAAGTTGGAGTGGTGTCTTTAAAAGTAGGAAAGATCACAATATGAAGATAAAGTTGGAATTCAAGAGGACAAATAGGGGCAAACTTTCGTTTATAGGTAGGGGAGTTAGAAATTGGAATAACTTACCAAGGAAGATGTTCAATAAATTTGCAATTTCTTTGCGATCATTTAAGGAGAGGCTAGGAAAACAACAGACAGGGAATCTGCCACCTGGGCGACTGCCCTGAATGCAGATCAGTAGTAACTGATTGATTGATAAAAGTTGTAAAATATTTATTGAACACATGTCTTGACCTGTTTAAAGATTCACCCAAGAATACGGCTCTGTTAACAATGTCAGATCTCTACTTGGGCATCGCACACATGCAGTACACTGAGACAAACAGTTCCGGATATTACATAATGAAGATGGCTCCTCGTGTCGGCGACCGAAAATGGCTTCCTACGCCTTGACTTGTATTGCCTCTTGTGTACGTTGCCTAGCGACAATGAACCTATGCATTTAATCCTGATCGTGCGAGTTGGCCGTGCGGTTAGGATTGCGCAGCTGTGAGTTCGCATCCGGGAGATAGTGGGTTCGAATCCCACTGTCGGCAACTCTGAAGATGGTTTTCCGTGGTTTTCCATTATCACAACAGGCTGTACCTTAATTAAGGCCATGGCCGCTTCCTTCCCATTTCTAGGACTTTCCTCTCCCATCGTCGCCATAAGACCTATCTGTGTCGGTGCGACGTAAAACAAATAGCGTTCGTTCATTTAATCCTGGGGTTTTTTTTGCTAGGGGCTTTACGTCGCACCGACACAGATAGGTCTTATGGCGACGATGGGATAGGAAAGGGCTAGGAGTTGGAAGGAAGCGGCCGTGGCCTTAATTAAGGTACAGCCCCAGCATTTGCCTGGTGTGAAAATGGGAAACCACGGAAAACCATTTTAGGGCTGCCGATAGTGGGATTCGAACCTACTATCTCCCGGATGCAAGCTCACAGCCGCGCGCCTCTACGCGCACGGCCAACTCGCCCGGTTTTAATCCTGGTGACTGCACGATGGATTATTATTATTATTATTATTATTATTAATATGTTTCTGTTGACGTTTCAAGAAATGCAAGATTTCCCTGTACTATTGAGACGATTTGGAAGATTTTGGTCCAAACAGCACCTTGTAATTTCCTCTGGTTTAAGAGCTTGAGTTCTCTGAAACATACACGTTAGCGTTTTATACATATATATATATATAGTATTGGCATGATATGCTTTCAACAACTATCCAATTTTGATTTATCCCAAATTTGCTTGCTGACGTGTTTGTAAATCTATCAATATTTCTAGAAATACCAGTTGAATGCACCGGAAATAGATCCCACTTCTTAAAAATAGGAGATTAACTGAACTCCTGCATCGCCAAGCCCACTAATTCTATGTAGACTTTGATCCCGAGACACTATAACTTTCCGTATCTGTCCTGACTGTGCTTTCTCTAATGCCATTTCAACTTCACGTCAGGAAATTGTTGACATATTAACCTATTTCCTAATATCCACGCAAAATCTTTAATAAAATAAATTTATTTACACTTCACAATCATAGTCTTCTGAGTGCTTGTCTGAGAACTGCCTTTCCTAGTCGGAGGTGGTTTGACATAATGCGGTCAGCATAATACATTTCACTGGAATCAATTATCTCCGAAGTTGTCCTAATGAGGTTCTGTGAACCACGTTCCAAACAAGCCCACCAATTGTAGGGACCGATCTCAGAGCTCCTGGACAATAGCGCCCTACTCTAAGCGCTAGACCAGAAATGAAATATTTTCCTAAATGAATCATTTCACGAAACAACTGACCATTATGCAGGCTTTAGGGCAGTGCTATTCGTAAAAACACTTCAGGAGGTTAAGTTCATTCTCTGAATTACCATAAATACTAAATAACTTAAGGGAAGTCATGACTGAAAGCATGCTATCTTTTACCAAAACAGTGAATTTTCAATTTTAACCTTAAACATTTTTCTCATAATTCTTTCTCTTTCAAGTCCCGTTATCAGTATTTTCCTAACGCCATTTTTCATGCTCTAAACGCCGGAATTAACGAGTACTTGTTCGGCGTATATAGAGCCAGTCTACGTCCCTTTCTCTCACACTGTCAGACAAAAATTAGCTTCAGAGTTCTTTCGGACTACCACTTCAATATCACCACTGGATTATACACTGCCGAAAAAAAAATAGTACACCCTCTTAGAGTTTTCCAATTCGCTCAAGATTTGTTGAAACATTGCACATGGATTGCCTGAAACGATTACATTTACAGATCAATAACTCAAGCGGTACTGAGGTACCAGGTGTCGATCCATGCCGAAACACCCATATTAGTACGTGGTATATCCTCCACGGGCGGCAATGCAGGCGCTGATTCTGGCATTCATTTGATCATGCAGATGGCGAATACTTTCTTGGGATACATTATTCCACGCCTGTTCGACCTGTTCAGGTAGTTCTGTAAGTGTTATGGGTTGACGTTTCGCACGTGTCAGTTGTTGTCCCATCATATCCCACACGTGCTCGATGGTAGACAAGTCCGGAGATCGTGCTGGCCAGGGAAGTTGCTGCACGTCTTGCAGAGCACTCTGAGTTTCACGCAGTGTGTGGGCGAGCATTATACTGCTGGAATAACACATTACCTTCCTGTTGCATGAATGGCAAAAGAACGGGTCTTACAACATTCTGCACGTGTCGAGCGCTGGTCATTGTTTCCTCCACAAACACCAAAAGTTGTAATTCATCGCACCCTAGACGATAAGGCCTGGGGTGGGGGGAAGTATGTCTTGGACGAATGCACTCTACGAGACAGCGCTCGCCAGTTCTACGTCGTACGCGCAAACGATCATCACTTGCGTGCAGGCAGAATCTGCTTTAATCGCTCATGACCACAGTCCGCCATTCATCTTATAAGTGATCCTCTGACTGCACCAGTCGAGCCGTGCACGTCGATGCTGTGGCGTGAATGCAAGACGGGCTAGAGGTGTGCGTGCCTGTAGTCCCACTGCTAGTAATCGGTTGGCAACAGTTCGTATTGACACTTCTGGGCTCACAAGCCCTCTTATCTGTGCTGTGGTAGCTGTACGATCTACCACTGCTACCCTTACAATACGACGATCTTGGCGGACGCCTGTGCTGCGTAGACGTCCAGAACCTCGCCTACGGGCGTGAGAATGTTCACGTGACCATTTCAATCAGCATCGTTCCACAACTGACGCAGCACCTCCAATTTGTGTGGCACTTTTCCGAAAGGACCATCCCGCGCCACTCGGAAGGCCACAATTTGACCCCTGTCAAACTCGCTCAGTTGGCTGTAGTAAGCACGAATGCGTCTCTGTGGCATGGCACCTGTTTACTTCACACGTTTACATTACACTGAGCCTTATGGCTGTAAACATTACCTATTGAAGAATGCATGCAGATGGCGCCTTGGCAGCTATGTCACTACGCCATCTGTTGACGGACGACATTGAAACCATAATCAGTACATCTACTATCTCCCAGGTATCATCTACCGTCATCGGATCAAGATCGATGTTGCCTTTCCAGGTGTACGCTACGCTGTGCGAAAGTTAAGAGAAGAAAGACATATCAGGGAGTAATTTACAGTCCATGGCAGTTTCAAAGCAAGTATGCTTCACAAAACGTTCAATTACTTTTATCTACCTTAAATTTGTTCATTTCTTTGCCATGCATAACATGCTTCTTGTGACAGAGGTCTTCTCGCATTCACCCGAAATTTTCAGAGAATATTTGAATATGTACAGGAATTGAAGGTAATTTTGCATTTTATTACCAGTTCAATATTGCCTTCATATATTTACTCCTGAAGTAGCATGAAACTAGATTTTTTGCGTATTGAATGTAAAATGAAAAACTGAAAAACTTTTATCTCCACTAGTTTATACACTGACTGACAGAGCAAATGCAACACCAAGAAGGAGTGGTCGGAACTTTATGCCAATTGCAGGGTAGACTGACGTCACTGAGGTATGCTCATGATGTGAAATGCGCCGCTGTGCTGCGCACGTAGCGAACGATGAATGGGACACGGCGTTGGCGAATGGCCCACTTCGTACCGTGATTTCTCAGCCGACAATCATTGTAGAACGTGTTGTCGTGTGCCACAGGACACGTGTATAGCTAAGAATGCCAGGCCGCCGTCAACGGAGGCATTTCCAGCAGACAGACGACTTTACGAGGGGTATGGTGATCGGGCTGAGAAGGGCAGGTTGGTCGCTTCGTCAAATCGCAGCCGATACCCATAGGGATGTGTCCACGGTGCAGCACCTATGGCGAAGATGGTTGGCGCAGGGACATGTGGCACGTGCGAGGGGTCCAGGCGCAGCCCGAGTGACGTCAGCACGCGAGGATCGGCGCATCCGCCGCCAAGCGGTGGCAGCCCCGCACGCCACGTCAACCGCCATTCTTCAGCATGTGCAAGACACCCTGGCTGTTCCAATATCGACCAGAACAATTTCCCGTCGATTGGTTGAAGGAGGCCTGCACTCCCGGCGTCCGCTCAGAAGACTACCATTGACTCCACAGCATAGACGTGCACGCCTGGCATAGAGCCGGGCTAGAGCGACTTGGATGAGGGAATGGCGGAACGTCGTGTTCTCCGATGAGTCACGCTTCTGTTCTGTCAGTGATAGTCACCGCAGACGAGTGTGGCGTCGGCGTGGAGAAAGGTCAAATCCGGCAGTAACTGTGGAGCGCCTTACCGCTAGACAACGCGGTATCATGGTTTGGGGCGCTATTGCGTATGATTCCACGTCACCTCTAGTGCGTATTCAAGGCACGTTAAATGCCCACCGCTACGTGCAGCATGTGCTGCGGCCGGTGGCACTCCCGCACCTTCAGGGGCTGCCCAATGCTCTGTTTCAGCAGGATAATGCCCGCCCACACACTGCTCGCATCTCCCAACAGGCTCTACGAGGTGTACAGATGCTTCCGTGGCCAGCGTACTCTCCGGATCTCTCACCAATCGAACACGTGTGGGATCTCATTGGACGCCGTTTGCAAACTCTGCCCCATCCTCGTACGGACGACCAACTGTGGCAAATGGTTGACAGAGAATGGAGAACCATCCCTCAGGACACCATCCGCACTCTTATTGACTCTGTACCTCGACGTGTTTCTGCGTGCATCGCCGCTCGCGGTGGTCCTACATCCTACTGAGTCGATGCCGTGCGCATTGTGTAACCTGCATATCGGTTTGAAATAAACATCAATTATTCGTCCGTGCCGTCTCTGTTTTTTCCCGAACTTTCATTCCTTTCGAACCACTCCTTCTTGGTGTTGCATTTGCTCTGTCAGTCAGTGTATCTGACTCAAAAAAAAAACCGGAATTGTTTTTAAATATATGAGTGTTTTTGGCAAGTCTGCCAAAGTATAGCCCAAAAAATGAAAACTGTGACTCAAGGAGCATTTTCCATGCAACATATAAAAATAAAGATTATTTATCAATAACTTCGCAAACGTCCGCCTCAGTGGTGTAGTGGTTAGTGTGATTAGCTGCCACCCCCGGAGGCCCGGGTTCGATTCCCGGCTCACCCACGAAATTTGAAAAGTGGTACGAAGGCTGGAACGGGATCCACTCAGCCTAGGGAGGTCAAATGAGTACATATGGGTTCGATTCCCACCTCAGCCATCCTGGAAGTGGTTTTCCGTGGTTTTCCACTTCTCCTCCAGGCAAATGCCGAGATGGTACCTAATTTAAGGCCACGGACGCTTCCTTCCCTCTTTCTTGTTTATCCCTTACAAGCTTCCATCCCACCGCAAGGCCTCTGTTCAGCATAGCAGGTGAAGCCGCCTGGGCGAGGTACTGTAGCTCCAGGTCACTGCCCTTGAGGCGGTAGAGGTGGTATCCCTCGCTGAGTCCGAGTGAAAAACCTACCCTGGAGGATAAACAGATAAAGAAGAAGAATAGTATTTTAGACAAGTCTGCCAAAGTATAACCCAAAACAATGAAAACTGTGACGCAAGGAGCATTTTCCATGCAACATATAAAAATAAAAACTATTTGTCAATAACTTTGCAACTAATTAACTAATCTCCTCCAAGTTTTGGGTGGGGCTATATCATATTAATATGTGCTTGTGTTTTAAAGTTGGTTTTGATTAGTGGCAATTTGTAGACGTTCAAAATTTCAGTCATGAGTCCCGTTAACGGAAAATGAAGTTGTCCATGTCCGGCTCCATGGCTAAATGGTTAGCGTGCTGGCCTTTGGTCACAGGGTTCCCGGGTTCAATTCCCGGCACGGTGGGGAATTTTAACCATAATTGGTCCATTTCCCTGGCACGGGGTGTATGTGTCATCTTCATCATCATTTCATCCTCATCACGACGCACAGGTCGCCTACGGGTGTTAAATCATAAAGACCTGCACCTGGCGAGCCGAAGTCCTCGGACACAAAAACCATACGCCATTTCATTTACAGTGATTATAGTCCGCCTCCGTAGCGTAACGATTAGGACTATGGGCTACTGTCGTCGGGAGAGAATGATTGCCTAGTTGTACTTCCACTTAAAACAAAAATCACCACCACCATCACTACCGTCCTCGGAGGCATGGGTTCGATTTAAGAATGGCAGGAGGGCTGGTAAGTAATTAGTTAAAATGGTACACGCAGCTCGCCTCCACTGGGGACGTGCCGGAAAACCTCGGTATGAGGACACGAGTTTACTTACCTTACTGTGATTATACATGGCGAAGCACCTAAAATTTGCACTGAGAAGGCAGCGATGATGTCATTCTTTGTTTCAATATCAGTCCTAATCTCCAAGCCTAATCTGAGATATTTTAACCCATAATTGGGTAATTTATTATTCTGATTCGTTCCAAAAGTGAAGCGTAAACATCAGAAAAGTATTTATTTTCTCTATAGAGGACAACAAATATCGAGCTCCTTGGTTGAATGGGCAGCGTTGAGGCCTTCGGTTCAGACGGTCCCTGGTTCGATCCCGGCCGGGTCCGGGAATTTGATCGCATCTAGTTGACTCTTTTGGCTCGGGGACTGGGTGTTTGTGTCCGTCCCAACACTGCCCCCTTCATATTCAAACAAAACGCCACAGAAACACGCAATAGTGAATACATCCTCCACACAGGGTTGGCGTGAGGAAGGACATCCGGCCGTAGAACAGAACCAAATACAAATGTGCGAAGCAATTCGCATCCGGGACCCCACTGGTGTGGGGAATATGGCAGAGGAAAAAGAAGAAGAAGAAGAAGAGTACAACAAATACTACTGAAATACGGCTAAATGAACGTAACTGCTGTCTGTTGGCTTCAAGGTACTAATCGGAATTACTTGTACACTCCAAGCCTTGTCAGCCAACTTTGAGGACGAAAATTGCCAGATACATGTAAATGAAAGTACACTCTCGAGTTACCGCTAAATTAATTCTCACAAGTTTACCGCGAAGTGTGAAGCGATGCAAGAAACTGTAGCTGGAGGATCTACAAGTTGCTTTTGTTTTTAATCGTCTGCCTGTAGTTGGTCGTCGGGGAATACTCTCACGCTCGACTGTTTCCAATTACCACGCCACATTTGTAAAGTTCTTACGGCTGCTCAACATGGCTAGAAAATAAATCTTTCAATAAAAACTGAGAGTTATGTGCTCTCTGGCTTAATTGCATTCCAAATGCAATTGCAGGCAATTAGCTCGGATTTGTGTAGTCTCAGTTAAATTACAATGTCTAGCATCGATTGCCGGACTTCAAGGTTGTATTATCTCCTTTTTATAGCTTTCATTTCCAAATGCAATATACAAATCTTCACCTTATAAACGTTCGCCTCCGTAGTGTACCGGTTATCCCTATTAGCTACCGTCCTCAGAGGCCTGAGTTCGATTCCCGGTACCTTCAGAAATTTAAGAATGGCAGAATGTGTTTAAAATGGTACATGCAGCTTACCTCCATTACGGGTGTGCCTTAAAAGAGCTGCATCACCTCGGGATGAGGACATGAGTTTACTTTACCTTAAACATTTTCATGATAGTCTAATCTTCACACTTTTCCTTTCTGATAATTAATCAATATTTCTTTATGAAAATATTCGGACAGGAATTAAGATCCATTGTTGGTTCTTTCCAAATTCAGAATCCCTACCGTTATTGTTGGAATTCGAACCTTGGATTGCAAAACGGTTCAGCTCTCCATCTTGATGATCTTTCAATCTGTTTGTCGTTGAGTTGAAGCAATGGGTCACAAAATCATTCATTTCGGTAGTGGTTAATTATTAAATGCTTAGTTTTCTCTTCGTATGTTGTGCTCACACAAGAGGACAGGAATGGCCTAGAAATTAAAATATAGTGGCCGTAGTCTTAGTTATAGTACAGTCAAAGCATTAGCCTGGTGTGTAAATACAGCATCTCTGAAAACCTTCTTCAGAGCTGCCGACAGTGAGTTTCAAACCCATCATCTTCCGGAGTTGACTTACAGCTACTCCTCCCGCACCGCGATACAAACGTGTTCAGTAAATCTTACAAACATAGGCCTACGAGAGCAGTATTTCCCAATCTTTTTGTCTGAAGTACCACCGCTCCTGTTCCATTTCTTTTAAGAACCACCAATATGTACATTATAAATGTAATCAGAAAAACAATTTATTATGGACTGAGTCATACTCTGATAAATAATATATCCTTTATTAATGGCTAGGTAAGTGATTATTAATATATACAACTTCCCACCTTTTTGGTTGAATGGTCAGCGTACTAACCTTCAGTTCAGAGAGACTACGGTTCGATTCCCAGGTGGTATGGTGATTTTAGCTGTGTATAGTTGCTTCCTCTGGTTCGGGGACTGAGTATTTGTGTTTTATCAATGCATTTTTATCTATACACACACAACATACCACATTAACACCCACCACAGAAACAAATTCCTTTACACAATGTTGTCGTCAGGAATACACCCAGCCGTAAAACTGAGCTAAATCCACAGCAAATTACGACCCCGATACATTAGAGAAAAGCCAAGAAGAAGAAACTAAGTTTTTTTCAGAAAGTGAGTAGTTTAGAGCCGGCCCCGTGATGTAGAGGTAGCGTGTCTGCCTCTCACCCGGAGGCCCCGGGTTCGATTCCCGGCCAGATCAGGGATTTTTACCTGGACCTGAGGGCTGGTTCGAGGTCCACTCAGCCTACGTGATTAGAATTGAGGAGCTATCTGACGGCGAGATAGCGGCCCCGGTCTAGAAAGCCAAGAATAACGGCCGAGAGGATTCGTCGTGCTGACCACACGACACCTCGTAATCTGCAGGCCTTCGGGCTGAGCAGCGGTCTCTTGGTAGGCCAAGGCCCTTCAAGGGCTGTAGTGCCATGGGGTTTGGTTTGATTTGGTTTGGAATAGTTTAGATATAACAAAGAGTAAAATTGAGCTTGCATCCTTGAAATTTATTTATATATTGCTTGTTATTACCATTACCTCGGACACTAAACGCAGTCTATTGCGTTTTTTCTCCTTAAGAACACGATGCCTTGGAAATCTTTGCTCTTATGGATATGTCATTGATAGGGGGAACCAAGAATTTGATTGCTCTCTCAGAGAGCGCGGGTTAGTCCCATAGTGTTTAAATCTAACTCAAAAAGAGGGTATGTTCACGTTTTAAAATTTTACTCAGCCACCTTATCCGTACCTCTGGAAAACGCCTCAAGTACAGCAAGTGATATGTGTACCACAGGTTGAAAAGCAATGATACGTTGATGACGGTGATTAAGTAAAGAGAAAGTGGAACTAGATACCCATCCTTCTCTTAATTGTAACTAGAAGAGAAAAAGTAAAAGATCTGATCCTTTGAAGAATTAAAATATCGAACAAAGAAAGGGAAAGACCACGAAGGGCGTGAGAAGACCACCTTGGCTTCGTGAACCTAATACCATAGGGGTCGGAAGAGAACAAGCGATGAGCAAGGAAGGTTGGTTAAGGAAAATAAAAGGTATTAGCAGTGAAAACTCAATGCGCCACGTGATCACTAACCCAAATTCACAAGTTGAGAGGCCTAAAGTTACCCTTTTTAGTGCCTCTTATGACAGACAGGGGATACCATACATGTATTCTGTGGTTACTCACAATAATACCTCTTTTAAGAATACAAGAACATTTGAAGTCATTTTCTAGTTATCTCTACATCATGTTTTGAGACAGATGACAGAACGTTACTGTACCGGAGGTACACCCGCCCCCTGCATTTCAAACTAGCGCCTTGGCGAAGGCCATCTCTAAAGTAAAGTTTGAAACGATTAGTACAAGAAATTTGGACATTGTTCGGCATATGTCGCTACAGTCAACTTATATTGTGCCCTCTGCGGTGAAGACGAACTATTAAAATTCAAGGTAAATTTTGTGTGTTAAGGTTTCCTAAACTGAATCGTTTTTCGATCGTTTTTGATGTTCCAAAGTTATCAACACTTCTATCTCTTCCCGCCAACTTAAGCTGTTGCCCAATGAAAAATGTTGTACATTTATTTTTCTGCCAATCAAAATATTCTGATGTTTATTTGATTATCCAATGAAAATTGGGGGTGTCAGGATTTCGACCCAGAGAAATCTGGAACCTTCCTCTCTGCTATAAAAGCCATGGGCTGGTGGCCCATGTTGTCTTAGTGATCGCTCCAGTCTAGAGTGTGTACGTAACGGAGTCAGAGGGAAATTGTCTCTCTCGTCCATCTTCGGGAGACCCACCAGCTCAAGGTAATGGCAGGTTTGATTTTACTATATGATAATCTTTGAATGCTAGCTCGAGGGGAATGTTTCAAATCATTAATAATCTAACCTTCTTTTCTCTAATATAAATTTCAAACTGTAAATATAAATTTCAAACTAGTCTAAAAATCTTAACTGAAGTCATGGAATAGAGAGTGTGGAACCCTCTTGTATTCCCTCTCAACTTGATTTTGAGATGACTATGATTTTGTAACATTTAAAATATATCTAGTAACTAGCGAATGTACCCGTGCTTCGCTACGGTATTCTACATTGTATTCGAATATCGAAGTAAATAGTGTGCATGCAGTCAATAAGATTGTTTTAAAATTGCATGTCTCTTAGCGTTATCCGAGGAAGAGCATGGGGAGGTCCCCGTACGTTGTTTCCAATGTAAAGTGTTTGTTATGGATTTGTGATATAATGGCAGGCTCACTGGCCTACTGCCATTCACAATCGAGTTGGGAAGTTTACATTATAATTTCAGGCCCCATTGCCTACTATGCGGACAGAATCGATTTGGAGAGTTTTCGTTAAAATGGCAGCCCCCCTTTCCTACTTCCAGACAGATTACAGTTTTTATTATAATGGCAGGCAATTATCCTACTATCACTCGAAATTGAGTTGTGCAGTTATCATTATAATGCCAGGCCCATTTTCCTACTTTCAGCCAGCTTACTGCCAGTCACACCAAGTTGGTGAGTTTCCATCAAAATAGCAGGCCACTATGCCTAATGCCAGTCACATTTTAGATGAGGACATTTCTTTATAATGGCGGGCACCCTTGCCTACTGCCAAACACAATCGGGTAGGGGAGTTTTAAACAAAACTGCATGCTCACTTGCCTTCTGCAAGTCAAATCGAGAAGTGAACTATTCATTACAATTGTAGACCTTCCTTACTAATGACAGTTACACAGGAGTTGGAGAAGGAACCCTTTCATACTGCCAGTCAAAGTCGGTGTGGGGAGTACTGATTACAATAGCAGACCCACCCTTTCTCGATCGCTAAAAATCGTCATCAGTGAATATATATAGATCGACATACGAAAGTATATGCGTGTTTACAATATTGAAGACCTTCATTTACAGATTAACTGCTGCTAAACGTACGTCATATCGACAAAGGATTATACCATAAGACACGCCGGATTTAGTGGCCTAAATGGCTGGTCCTATGATATGTAATCTATTCTTGGGTCAGATTGAGTTAGAAACGTGGAACAGGGTAACGTTCTTGTAAGATTATCTCACATTACATTAATTTTCGAATAATTATGTGACGGCTACATACATAGCATTTGGCTCATATATGGCTACTGGGTGGGCCAATTTTCGTGAAGAGTTTGATGATTCTGTATTTCATAGAAGTAATCGAAGGTATGAATTATGCATGTGAAAATTCCAAATTGACTTAACATCCATTAATAGAGAAAAATCAAACGTAAAAGTGATACAGATACGGCAAAAAGTCATAAGACCAAGGTTGTAGATCATTCCAAATTGAACGGAGATTGTGCAATCTGTTATGTGATAGGAATTTCCGAAGGTCTGCACCATCATAAAAATTGCCTGCGTATTTCGATATTCTTCGGGGATAAAAAGTGAAAAATTTAATGATCTTGGATGTTTTCCGTTCGTTACAGTCTAAAACGTATAATTTTGTCAAATTTCAATTATCTTCTTTTTCTTCTGGCAGATTATGCCGCAATCTGGATTTTGGGCGAGGCGGGTAAAAATTAGGACTTTCAGGAAACTAAACCAAAAATTATGCAGATGGTCATTATTACCCCTTAAACGGAAAGCTGTACGAAAACTTCGCCAAAATAGTCAGTGTAGAGGCACACAGTCGTTACGATTTGATTTATGTAGATAAGGAATCTGCTCCATGTAAAACGCCTTTTGGCTATGTCCGCTGGACTTAACCTGCAAAACTGACCATTCATGATATCTCCCTTATTAATCCTCCTGACGAAAAAATGCACATGAAAAAAAAGGTTTAGAGGTGGAATTCCATCACGTTTGGTCGATTTCCAGTCAGGTTGGTCTTGTTCTCTAAAAATTGTGGAAGAGTAAAATCACCATTTCGGTTCCCTATAAACCGCCAGTCCATTCCGGAACATGAAATGTTATTTACGTTTAAAACCTACCTTTGGACAGGTGGATGCTAAATATGAATTTTGGTTCGAATATCTTCAGTAGTTTTCAAGTTGTAAGGAATACGCTTTACACGCACCTGCTCGTGAGTTAAGTCCGATGGGACTTGTACAAAAAAACAGTGCGTTAATGATATCTCCCTTATTAATCCTCGTATCGAAATGATGCACATGAGAAAAAAGGTTTAGAAATTAATTTCTACCGAGGCAGGTAGATTTAAATTAACGTTGGTTGTGTATATTTTGTGGAAGTGCAAAATCACTGTTTCGGTTTCGTATAAACCCCCAGTCAGTTCAGGGATTTAGAAACAATATTTGCCCTAAAACCTATCAAGGACAGGTGTATTCTAAATATGAGTATTGGTGGAAATACATCCAGTAGTTTGTAGCACTCGCGTACATACGGCGTAATTAAGGAAGAAATAATACAGTTAAGAAAGTTGAAAGTAATAGAAAATGGATTATAATTGAGGGCAGCCGGAAAACGACAAATATGTAAATGCCAAGTTAATGTATTGGAAAATCAAATGCCCCTCAATAAATTATGCTAGTGTGAGTTATGGATATAATAAAGCGGTAACAGAGGAGAAATTTAGGTCCATTGATTCCTAGGTAAACAAATAATAAGAAGATGACTAATGGTGTTATTACTTAATCTATTCGAAGGCGGTTATAACATCCAACGATATTCCGCCAATATCCCGCAGATAGGCCGATTGACGCCTCTCTTGCCTTCTACCTAAGGAACAACCACGAATTTAAAAGCATGATGAGGAAAATGGCAATACGTTACTTCCCTGCTGACATGCAGTCAGAGACATTGCCATGGTAACCTGTAGGTTCGTTGTCGGTCTGTCGGTCACTCAATGCAGAGCATGGTACCAGCAGAAAATTGTAAATTTCTCCGTCATGTAAAGAGTAAGGTAAATTATGAACATAACGAAAGTTGTTTATAATGATGAGACGTTTCACGTACGGTAAACGAAGTTTACAGAAAATCAATAGTATAAGAGAAAATGGAGGAAAACCATTCTGGTTTTCTTATAAACTCCCGTCTATTCAAAGATTTTAAAATGATATGCATATTGAAACCTTCCCCGGGATGAGTATACTCTAAATATGAAGTTTAGTTGAGATCTATCGAGCCGTTTCGACGTGATGGTGGAAAAACCATTCTGCTTTTCGTATAAACCCCCGTCTATTCAAAGATTTTAAAATGATATGCATATCGAAACCGTCCCCGGGATGAGTATACTCTAAATATGAAATTTGGTTGAGATGTATCCAGCCGTTTCGACGTGATGGTGGAAAAACCATTCTGGTTTTCCTATAAACCCCCCGTGTATTCAAAGTTTCTAAAATGATATGCATATCGAAACCTTCCCCGGGAGGAGTATACTCTAAATATGAAGTTTGGTTGTGATCTATCCAGCCGTTTCGACGTGATGGTGGAAAAAACCATTCTGGTTTTCCTATAAATCCCCTGTGTATTCAAAGATTTTAAAATGATGTGCATATCGAAACCTTCCCCGGGAGGAGTATACTCTAAATATGAAGTTTAGTTGAGATCTATCGAGCCGTTTCGACGTGATGGTGGAAAAAACATTCGGGTTTTCCTATAAACCCCCGTCTATTCGAAGATTTTAAAATGATATGCATATCGAAACCTTCCCCGAAATGAGTATATTCTAAATATGAAATCTGGTTGAGATCTATCCAGCCGTTTCGACGTGATGGTGGAAAAACCATTCCGGTTTTCCTATAAACCCCCCGTGTATTGAAAGATTTTAAAATGATATGCATATCGAAACCTTCCCCGGGAGGAGTATACTCTAAATATGAAGTTTGGTTGAGATCTATCCAGCCGTTTCGACGTGATGGTGGAAAAACCATTCTGGTTTCCCTATAACCCCCCCGTGTATTCAAAGATTTTAAAATGATATGCATATCAAAACCTTCCCCGGGAGGAGTATACTCTAAATACGAAGTTTAGTTGAGATCTATCCAGCCGTTTCGACGTGATGGTGGAAAAACCATTCTTGTCTTCCTATAAACCCCCGTCTATTCAAAGATTTTAAAATGATATGCATATCGAAACCTTTCCCGGGACGAGTATACTCTAAATATGAAGTTTAGTTGAGATCTATCCAGCCGTTTCGACGTGATGGTGGAAAAACCATTCTGCTTTTCCTATAAACCCCCCTTGTATTCAAACATTTTAAAATGATATGCATATCGAAACCTTCCCCGGGATGAGTATACTCTAAATATGAAATTTAGTTGAGATCTATTCAGCCGTTTCGACGTGATGGTGGAAAAACCATTCTGGTTTTCCTATAAACCCCCCGTGTATTCAAAGATTTTAAAATGATATGCATATCGAAACCTTCCCCGGGAGGAGTATACTCTAAATATGAAGTTTGGTTGAGATCTATCCAGCCGTTTCGACGTGATGGTGGAAGAACCATTCTGGTTTTCCTATAAACCCCCCGTGTATTCAAATATTTTAAAATGATATGCATATCGAAACCTTCCCCGGGATGAGTATACTCTAAATATGAAGTTTGGTTGAGATCTATCCAGCCGTTTCGACGTGATGGTGGAAAAACCATTCTGGTTTTCTTATAAACCCCCCGTGTATTCAAGGATTTTAAAATGATATGCGTATCTAAACCTTCCCCGGGATGAGTATACTCTAAATATGAAGTTTGGTTGAGATCTATCCAGCCGTTTCGACGTGATGGTGGAAAAACCATTCTGGTTTTCTTATAAACCCCCCGTGTATTCAAGGATTTTAAAATGATATGCGTATCTAAACCTTCCCCGGGATGAGTATACTCTAAATATGAAGTTTGGTTGAGATCTATCCAGCCGTTTCGACGTGATGGTGGAACAGACAAACAAACAGACAAACAGACAAACAGATACAATTTTATTTATATAGATTTCTGTAATTTATTTTCATCTAGTCACCTCCGTAGTATAGGCTTACCCTGTGTAACGTCGGGCCATAAGACCAAATAGGGTTTTAAGCATTTCATTTAAATTTCAGTGAGCGTAAGTGTTCACCTCCTCACCATTTTGATTTTCGGCTAGTAACTATAATCTTTTGTTTTTAGCAAAGGCCAGGTAGAATGGGTACTCGTTACCACTGTTACAGTTAACCTTAATCATTTCTATTTTAAGGCAATCAGACTGTTGAGCTGTTAAGACAGTGAATACTGTATATTTTTTTAATATAGGTTGTGCCTTTGATAGGCTTGGAACGTGAACATTTTAGGGAATTGTATCATAAAGTGTAAATTTGTAGAGAAAACACGCTATTCCTATTAATGTAAAAGTTGAATGGTGCCTTTTTAAGGCTGGAATGGCAGAGTAGTCTCCTAGATAATTTTGTGGAGCAAAGGTGCTCTTGTAAGATAGCGTATTTTGGATACGCTGTCTCCTAGAAGTACTATTGAATGGAGCAATGGTTGCTCTTGCCACATTGGCAAGGTAGGAGATTCAAGCTCGTACTGTTAATTAATGTTGTCTCATTGTTCTAGGAATTTATAACATTACTTCCCGAGCTCATTTTTGTACCTGAGATTTTGTTATACGCTGAGCGAAATGTTTTTGTTACAATTTAACATCTGAAAAGAAAAAAAGAAAAAGGTTAAGAAAGGAAATAAAACTCCCAAATTTTGATGTTTTAAATTAATCTTTCAACTTTCGTATATCCCCCCATTCATGCCTTCACCTTGTTTCACCTCTGTCCACCACAATATTACCGTAACAGTTACAACAACGCCTCGTTGTTTATATTTCTCCTTCTTCAGCAGGTGAAGTACACGATAAAAGTCTACCTGATGGAACACTGTATATAGATTTTGTTGGCTTCAAATATAATTGTTAAATGGAATGTAACACCAGAATACACGGGGACTTTTGAAACCTGTACAATGAAAAGTACTGGAAGTAGTAATGATTTGAAGGTATGCATTCAGAGACAGATTGCCTGCGAGTAATTCAGAGCGAAGTCATACCAGTAGTATCCCCACAAGGTATCGTTCATTAAATATGGTAACATGACGTATCGCTAACATTACAATTTGTTGCGAGCTTCGGCCAGAATAGCACAGAAGTCAGAGATTAACAATATCCCCTTCGAAACTACTTTAGTTTCTTAATCTAATCCATTCACAGATATCACTGGCCGTTAGTACGCTGGACTTATTGGCAGGAAGACAGTTAATCTGCATTTTGATGGCATGTTTATTGGCTTGCTTCTTCTACACACAATCGACCAAGTAAGTACAGTGCTATAGAATATTTCAATTTCACTGGTGACAGAATGTAGGTAGTACTGAATGACTTTCCCGCAATACTGGTAATACGATTACATCTACTTTGGTGGGATTTGACGTCCACTTCACTGATGATTCGACATGCTCAGTCATTTGAACAAAATTACAGTGTGGGCATTTGTAGACTGGCACGCTAGTAAGTATTTTTAATTTTGTGTACTCCTTAATATTTCAGTAATATTAATATTTCGTTAATATAAGGAATGATCTTCGCTGGGGAACTCATATTAATGAAGTTGTTAAGAAAGGTTACAGATCTCCTCACATGGTTATGAGAGTATTTAGGGGTTGTAGTTAGGATGTAAACGAGAGAGCGTATAAGTCTCTGGTAAGACCGCAGTTAGAATATGCCTCCAGTGTATGGGACCCTCACCAGGACTATTTCATACAAGAACTGGAAAAAAATTCAAAATAAAGCAGCACGATTTGTTATGGGTGATTTCTGACAAAGGAGAAGTGTTATGAAAATGTTGCAAACTTTGAGCGGGGAAGACTTAGGAGTAAGGAGAAGAGATGCTCGAGATATTCGAGCTGTCAGTGGAGAGTTCACGGGAATGACATAAGTAGACAAATAAGCTAAAGTTGGAGTTCAAGTGGACAAACTGAGGCAGGTATTCATTTACAGGAATAAATTATCAAGGGAATGTTGGATAAGTTTCCAAGTTCTTCCAAAATATTTAATAAAAAGCTAAGAAATCAATTGGTAGGGAATCTGCCACCGGGGCGACAAACCTAAATGCAGTCATTGATTGATTGATTGATTGATTGATTGATTGATTGATTGATTGATTGATTGATTGATTGATTGATTGATTGATTGATTGATTGATTGATTGATTGATTGATTGATTGATTGATTGATTGGCGTTAGCTCCTGCTCTGTAGATCCATACAAGAGTGTCAACCACCGGAACCTAAGATCGTGCGTTCAGACTGCTTGAGTTTATCCAATGTTTGAAGTTCGGAAGAAAGTAAATTAGACATTCCATTTCG
Source organism: Anabrus simplex (assembly GCF_040414725.1). Classification (NCBI taxonomy): domain Eukaryota; kingdom Metazoa; phylum Arthropoda; class Insecta; order Orthoptera; family Tettigoniidae; genus Anabrus; species Anabrus simplex. The sequence continues at coordinate 1,485,981,711 of NC_090265.1, read as the reverse complement.
TTCGATGACGGCACGTTAAATCTCTCTGGTATCGCATTTGGTGTTTTTGCCACAAATCGCCCAGCAGAGATCTGGTTTACTCTTCCATCCGGAAGAATGAAACGGAACGTCGAAATTGAAGCGCAGGCAGTCTATATGGCGCCATGTCTACACACAGTAGCAGAAATCAGTTATTATTATCCTAGACTTTGAACTATATTATCATTTTAATGTTCTAAATCCATGATTATGTCCGCCTCTGTGGTGTAGTGGTTAGTGTGATTAGCTGCCACCCCTGGAGGCCCGGGTTCGATTCCCGGCTCTGCCACGAAATTTGAAAAAACGTGGTACGAGGGCTGGAACGGGGTCCACTCAGCCTAGGGAGGTCAACTGAGTAGAGGTGGGTTCGATTCCCACCTCAGTAATCCTGGAAGTGGCTTTCCGTGGTTTCTCACTTCTCCTCCAGGCAAATGGCGGGATGGTACCTAACTTAAGGCCAGGGCCACTTCCTTCCCTCTTCCTTGTCTATCCCTTCCAATCTTCCCATCCCTCCCGCAAGGCCCCTGTTCAGCATAGCAGATGAGGCCGCCTGGGTGATGTCCTGGTCATCCTCCCCAGTTGTATCCCCCGATCCAGAGTCTGAAGCTCCAGGACACTGCCCTTGAGGTGGTAGAGATGGGATCCCTCGCTGAGCCCCAGGGAGAAACCTACCCTGAAGGGTAAGCAGATAAAGAAGAAGTAGAAGAAAAATCCATTATTATGATTCCTACCTTCCTCTCTTTGCCGCATAAGACTGTCTGCAGTACACCGTGCAGTGCATGTAGAACTTGTACTCACTCGTTCCTCATAGTCCTAGTGAGGAGATTTATCTCAGGAAAGGGAGGACTGTCTATACTTTACTCTGACTTGTACCGTACGCAATGTGTTCATTAAGTAAAATGAGATAAAGCCATGTTTGTCCATAAAAGATCCGATAATTTGGAAGTTCATCTACTCGCAGCGGTAATGAGGACGATATATTACAATGGTAAAGTAGCTACCACAAGAGACCTCAGTAAAGTATTAAGAACTTTACACCATACTATTTTGTCCAGCTCCATGTCTAAATGGTTAGAGTGCTGGCTTTTGGTTACAGGGGTCTCGGGTTCGATTCCCTGCAGGGTCGGGAATTTTAACAATAAATGGTTAATTCCCCTGGCGCGAGGACTGGGTTATATGCCGTCTTCATCATCATCATCATCATCATCATCATCACGACGCGCAAGTCGCCTACGGGAGTCAAATTAAAAGACCTGCACCAGGCCTCTCCGGAAACCACACGCCATTATTATTACCATACTATTTGACTGTAGAGTTGAAATAATAACAAGACAATTTACTTAAATTACAGACAACACAGCTGAATTTCAATCATAAGCCGCAATAAATTTCCTAATGTGTATTTACAACATCAAGGCCACAGATACAGTGGAAGATACTTCAAAAATGGATCTACATCATAAATTGAAACAGAATGTTTGGTAGAGTCGGTCCACAATGGTCACCAGATGGACAACACAGTAAGATTAGATTGCAGTGTTGATTATTACTGATGCTACATGACATATTAACTGGCCACTTTGTATTGTGCTTCGAAGTGATGGATGAGCTGAAGACTTCACCTGGAGGAAAGAACATTCAGCAACCATTCTCGTTCGAGATATGAACAGCTTTTAGGAAGTCGTAATAGAGCCTTCAAACGAAGTCACTTCCAAGTGAGAACGACACTGTGATTAGGTTGCAGAGTCAATATTCTTATTGGTCTGGGTCTGTAAGATCACTTTTGTTTTCAATTTATAGAGCGGAGTTCACATAGAGTACCTTGGATCTTATAGTAATTTTGTTTATGCGTTGTAACATTTTATTTACCTCACCTCCCCAAACAGTTTGTATTGCCGACTAGAACAAAGTATACCAATATGCATTATAATTTAAACACTGAAACTGTAGTTAAGTAAGTTGAGAAAACTGGAAACAGCAGTTTAACGGGAACTGGAGAGTTACATCAGATTTATGAATTGTAGACATTATTCCTCAGTATCTGGATCGACGCTTTCAAAATTCAGAGTGTGACATCGTAGCATATCTGCACCTGAACCACAAGGGAATTGAAACATTCCACATCAGATCTTGGGATTGTCCCACGGATTCCGATCATAAACCCCATAGGCAATTCTTTAATGTTATAATATGCTTCCCGAAAGTAGCTTATTGTTAGCTCGAATATTCCCTTTCTTCTCCCGGTCAACAGCTGGCGCCTGAACCAGACTCTTCCCGAAGTTTACCGTGGGATCAATTAGAATACCTCTTCCCCTTGTGTCCAACCTTCAGCCACGTAGTCAACCCCCTTTAGCAATCGTCTTCCGTATGAGATGAGATGGTGTCGGTTATAAGTTGTGAGGTGGTAGGGTATTGGGAAAGGATATGCAGAAATAACGTGCATCAAGAATGCCGTTGTCTAATCTATTGAATGTTCATGAAATTCCTTGCTTATAGGCATAATGACGTCCCCTCATGTATGTACTAATATTTCTGCAACCGCGTATTGTCACACTAACAGATACAGGTTTTCTATGAGTATTGCGGCAATTCATTGAGTGTGTGAAGACACACACACATCTTTCCAGATAGATCCTTCAACGCTACTTTTACGTAATTTTAGACCAGAAGAGCATGCCAAATATTGAAAAATGATTTACACTACTAACGCCGAATTTGTTTTTTATTTCGTTTTGTTTTTGTCATCGTCCTTGGGTTTGTTTTATGGAGTTCCAGCCTTTCTCACCTTACTCTATCCCATTCCATTCTTCCAATTAATCTACATACTAACACTCCCACTACATATTGTCCTGGCCTCAAGATTCAATTTGCCAGTCTCTCGTAGCAAACCAAGGCCGCCATGCGTGCGCACATGCTCGTCTAGATCATCACATATATCACCTCATTATGGCTTAGGTAAACGCCCATGTATGTCGCTCCCCATTCTTATGGGACATACAGTGAATGTCAAGGTACTTCCCAGTTGTCCTGGTTTGACGGAGATTGTCATACTGATCCTTTGCTCTCCCTGAGCTATTTCTGACCCTTACCCCTTTTCAAAGCTAAATGAACAACTACATGTCTCAGGACGTGATCAACCCATCTCTCTCTCTCTCTCTCTCTCTCTCTCCTTCGAGTCAAATATCTCCAAATCGCTCTCTTTACGTCTTCTATGTTCAATGCCTATTCGTTGGTGATTCGATAGACCCATCTCACATTAAGTAGTCTTCTATAAAGTCTTATTTTCAAGACCTCTATTCTCCTTCATTCTGCAGCAGTTATTATCCATGTTTTACTGCCATGTGGTATCACGTTGCAGACAAATACCTTCACAAACATGGTTTGGTATGTATATGTATATTTCTGATAAGCATACTTCTTTCATGAAGGCTTTTCTTTGCTGACACTAACTAGTTTGCTTCTTCTGTCATGTAGCAAAATTCCTCTACTTCCTTAATGATTTCATTTCCTACTCTTATATTTGCGTGTTTCACTTGATTTTACTTTTCTATGTTCTAGCACTTTTGCCTAGGATAACTCAGTTTTCAAAACTCTATTCCCTTCAACATCCCTTCCAAATCTTCTGCTAATTCTGACGAGTGTGTAATGTTCTTTTAAATCAATTATTAAATACAGTCTACTAAATTCGAAAGTATAAGCCATGCCTTATTTGTGTTCATTGTCTAAGGAAATAGTTAACATGCAGTTTAGGTTATAGTTGATTTTTCGAAATCAATTTTTATAGTTTGCTGTACGACTCGAGATTAATATATATATATTTAATTGTATATTTGCCCTTATGAAGACCTGAGAAGAGGTGGCAATTTTTGTTTTACAGATTTTGTTACAGTCTTGATGATCGAAATTAAAATTCCGAAAAATGCTGATGAGAGTCACCAAAATATAATCCGTAAGGAGAGCCTTTGACAAGTCTTGCGTCTTCCTCTCCATCGTATTCACGGCTCCTAACGCCCCGTTTAATGCACTTAAAATGCAGTAGCGCCATCTCTATGAGCATTAAGGAATAGCTTCTCCGGCTCGCCCTTCATCGTACTGATTTGATTTGCGTTTTCCACTCGCTGAAGAAGATTTCTCTCTCGCACGAGCTGGTGTCAAAGGATTTTCCACCATCCTGTGCCAGGGTCTCTGAAACTCACCCTTCCCAATCCGCTTTCCTGCCGACGGTGGAGCATAGTATTTTGCTTAATACTGAAGGGGAAGAGCCCCACCCTATTCTTACTTTCAACATTCTTCAGAGATCATAATTATTATGTCTGAAATTAGCCCTATGTGAAGTGAGGCTGGCATAACTTCTAAATCAATTTCATGTTCCTCCACCTTTACGCCTAAGACAGAATCTCCTCGAGCGAAAGAGTCAATTATTGCCAAGAGTCTGAACAAGAATTTACCACCATAGAAATTCTGTAAAGGAATTATGAAAACTGGAAGCTGAAGGCCTATCTCACTTCTGGCTCTCGGTTAATCCACGCCCGGCGTGTTTTAATAAGGTTATATTCCTGGTCTATTAATTATTCAGGGTTCAGTGTAAGTAATAGGAACACCAGGCTTACTGTCATATATGTGGAGTTGTACCCATGACTTATTAACCCTCGACTGGCGTTGTGGGGTCTTTAAAGATACCAGTGACTATTTACACCCCTGGCACTTCCTCTGCATTCAGTTTTGGCTATCGTCGTTCACTGTAGCTGTCAACTAGTGCATAGTCAACTGTTATCTTGAGTTGTTGCTTTTAGTAAACATTTGTTTTCTCAGGAACTTGATCTAAATATTGTGCGGTGCCATTTACGACCCCACAACGGCGATTGTGTTATGAAGTTTGTCGAGACTCAAAATTTTGTGAAAATTAAAATGAAGGCCTACAACCTGTTTTCCAGTCATTGACCGGGTCAGGGATGTAATGAATGAAACATATATAGGCTGTTATCACAGTGGGGTCGCCACTCCCAAGGTGATTTATTAATGAGTGATGAATGCTATGAAATGATAATGCAGAGTGTTGCTGGAATGAAAGATGACAGGGAAAACCGGAGTACCCGGAGGAAAACCTGTCGCGCCTCCGCTTTGTCCAGCACAAGTCTCACATGGAGTCACCGGGATTTGAACCATGTTATCCAGCGGTGAGAGGCCGACGCGTGCCGTCTGAGCCACGGAGGCTTTAAAATTTTGTATGTGTTCATATTTCATTCGAAGTGCGTGTTTGATGTTTGATACTTTTGCTTCGTGTAAACCTTGCTATGATTTCCATATCTCGTCCTGACATGTCAGTGTGTAATCCTAGGATCAGGACGTGCAGATGGCCTCTCGCGATTTTCTTCACCATCCACATTATTATTGGAATACATTCTTTCATTGTACATATATCGCTCAAAAACTACATGCCTGTCACTAGCTTTCAGTTTCCGAAAACATTGGACGGACAATTAACTGAACCCTACCTCAATGAAAGACTTGTCAATGACAGACTTCTGAAAGAACTGGGAATGGTAGTGAAAAAACTTTAAAATGGAAACTGTTCCAAAGGTGCAATCATCCAATCAAAACTCAAAAAAGAAGTGATGAACACTGGATCCTCGCTCCGTTGAATAAAAGACAAATCAATACTGTGTGAAATGTGACCGTCCAACCTGCCAAATTTCCCGTTCCGTGGTGTGTGCGAATTGTGGAGAAGAAGACATGTAGTTGGTTTTAAGTGGTTGTAAATATGACGTAAATGTCTGTGAAATTCAAATGTTTTATGAGTTTTATATATTATCATATTTAAATGTACCGTACTTTTGAATTTGCTTTGGAGCAATGAATATTTAAAATTTGATTTCATTTAAGTTTAATTCATGGGAGTGCGATTTTCTTTTAAAATCAATGACGTTAAAAAATTGTGCATTATCTCACAATCTATAATCAGTAAAGATGTTAATTTCTCATGGTAGGTAATGCAAAATGTATAAGGAAACATAATTGACGTGTATTTATTTTTGAAACTTAAATAAAAGGTGTTCGTGATCATCCATTCAATGGTATCATTTTTGACTCCACAACGCCATTTACGTACCGAAGTCTTCACAACGCCAGTTGAGGGTTAATGTCCTTTTCGTTTAGTTTTATAATCTCTTTTATTCAGAAGGGAGAAGGAAATTCGATCACCGAGCAAGCTGGCGTGCGGTTAGAGGAGTGCAGCTGTGAGCTTGCATTCGGGAGATAGTGGGTTCGAAATCCACTGTCGGCAGCCCCGAAGATGGTTTCCCGTGGTTTCCCATTCTCCCACCAGGAAAATGCTGGGGCTGTACCTTAATTAAGGCCACTGTCGCTTCCTTTCCACTCCTAGCCCTTTCCTCTCCCATTGTCGCCATAAGACCTATTTGTGTCGGTACTGCATGTTCCACTACATTTTGTTTAATACCAATGTGAAACATTTTATGCACATACTTACCAATGTAGAATAACACTTCTAATTACGTCATTTCTACTTTTAATATTCAATCTGAAGTCTGGTTGGATAATCAATAGCTTGTCCGGCTCCATGGCTAAATGGTTAGCGTGCTGGCCTTTGGTCACAGGGGTCCCGTGTTCGATTCCCGGCAGGGTCGGGAATTTTAACCTTAATTGGTTAATTTCGCTGGCACGGGGGCTGGGTGTATGTGTCGTCTTCATCATCATTTCATCCTCATCACGACGCGCAGGTCACCTACGGGTGTCAAATCAAAAGACCTGCATCTGGCGAGCCGAACATGTCCTCGGACACTCCCGGCACTAAAAGCCATACGCCATTTAATTTCATATAATACCTAATCTCAGCAATATAATTAATGAAATCCCCGTTACCAACCTCTGAAGAAATATTAAAATACGAGGATTTGTACCCATTTTTCGAAAGACAGCTTGTAATGGAATATGTCGTCGCTGCCGGGACAAAACCTCTGATGTGAAATATTTTAGCTGAGAACTTTAGCCGGTAAGGTTCTGTCATGTAAGGTGTAATATTGTGTGAATATTGTCAAGGCATTCTCGCTCTTCATAATGTATGTGCTGCGGGTCAGTACATCTCCTAAAATATTATCACATAGGAGGTTTTGTCCCGGCAGCGACGAAATGTTCCCTCCATGAATTTGCGCGAACTTCCGTGGCTCAATTCACACTTTATTTACGGCACATTGAAAATATTTTTTTTTCTCCGTTAGCATGTAGCAGTAGTGTGAAGTACGATAAATCTGAATTAGAGACAGACTGAAACGATCTACGAATGTATACTACGGTGCAATTCCTTGCCCAGAGTAGAGTGAAGTTGTCCCTGCTTCCACTATACATACTGTAGTTCCACGAGACTCTGGCGTTGCGACCGAAGAATCGCGAAAAACGTTGTTGATGATATATTCCTTATTATCTGCTCAAAAAATTACTTTCCTGGCATTCCTGTAAGTGTAAACCCACCTTGAAGTGACTCTGGAGAGATATGCACTGTCCCGCGAGACTTCAATTAATAATTCAATTTTTTGCAATTATTACCTTCATTATACGTCGTACTATGAATATGTGTACCTGTAAAGCAAAAACGATCGAAGATTTCAATTCCTTCAACTTCTGTTATATAAAATATGAACCGATCTACTTTAGAATAACCGTTTTGATCTCTCGATAAATTCCTACTCAATTGAATGTCCTTTAAGTCATATGTAGGCTATATTATAACACAAACCTGAACGGAGAGATTCCAAGTACGAAGTTTGGTTGAATTATGTTTAGCAGTTGTTAAGTTTGAGGAACACAAGCAGACAGACAGACAGACAGACAGACAGACAACAACAGTTATTAAAAATCAGTTTTATGTATGAAACGAATAATTATCAATACATTTTACTTAATCAGTATACAACTACAAACACACGACTCTTACAATTTTATTTATATAGATTACTTGGCTCCATTCGTACGTTTAAGACGACATATTTAACATAATGTTCTTCAGAAGCATGTGGCAATAATGCGAAATAGTACAGTAAAGTTGAACCAAATCGAGAGAGAATGAGGACGACTTCCGAATGCATTCCGGCACAGTTTCTTGTTCAGACTTGTGCGAAGCTGTCTCTGCCACTCGGTTATAAAATGCAGTCCATCGGAACTTTGACTATAAGTCCTTCTTTCGTAAATATCTCCGTTATTTTCCGTCGTACGACAAATATAAATCCCTCTTTTATGTGATTACCTTGAAGTCATTTGTACCCTATAACACAACCTAAAATGAGTAGGTTCCAAAATACGAAGTTTGGATTATTTATGACCAGCCGTTTCTGAGTTTCAGAAACTCAGTCGAGCAGACAGGCAGACAGACACCAAAAATTAAAAAAAACACTTCAAATGATTGTTATTACAGTATGTATGAAACGAATAATCAATAAATTTTGCTGATTACATGTGCAGACAAGTGACCATTGCGATTTTATTTTTATATATTACTTCATCCATTCACATTTTGAATACGCCATATTAAACGGATATTTTTCTCTGGAACCACGTGGTAGTAGTAATAAGTACGGTGAAGCTGGACTAAATCGAGACAAAATGGGAACAATTTCCGAATAGATAGTAGGTGTAGTCTCTTATCCTAATGTAAACGTAATTGTCTCTGCATTCTCCATTACAAACTGCAATTCAAGGGAATTTGACTAAAAATTCATTCATTCATTCATTCATTCATTCATTCATTCGTAAATATCTCCGATCCGTCTTAAGATAAACAAGTATTGAGAGTAAGAGGGAATGTTGAGTATAGTGAGAGAATGGTTCTTTTCGCAGGGGAGACAAAACCGAATGACACAATCATTGTCGAAATTTATATGCCCACTACCAGTCATGGAAAAGATGATGACCTAGAGGAAATTACCAGCAGGGATAAAGGAGATGAAAATCTGATCATTCTGGGTGACATGAATGCTGTTGTAGGGGAAGGAAAGTAGAAGAAGTAGTTGAAGCATTTTGACTGGGGATAAGAAATGAAATAAGGGACAAGCTTGTGGATTTCTGCGGAAGAAACAACCTTTGTGTTACAAACACATGATTTAACCATCATCCAAGGAAACGATATACTTGGAAAATGCCAGAAGACATTAACCGGTTTCAGATTGATTTCACTACAGTGAAACAAAAATGTAAGACCCAACTCAAAGACAGTAGAAGCTATCTACGTTGTTTTATTGGAAGTGACCACAGCTTAGCAATGATGACAAGCGAGTTGGGGTTCAAGAAACTAAAAAGAAGGGAAATATAATTGAGTGAAACTTACAGAAACTTAAAAAGAGCACACAGGAACTGTACCAGCAAACAAAAGACGAGGTAAGGTATATAAAAGACTGAGGCACAATAAAAGAAAGGTTTTTTCGAAACTGACCTCTTTGATTAAGCAGAGAAAGTACTAGGAAAAGTAGAGAAAGAAAACAGGAAATAATAGATTATTGCTGACTTATTAGAAATGATGGAATAGAGAAAGAAACTAAAGAACTCAAACACAGAGGAAGATCAACAGAATTATAAAAACGTATAAAACAAGATGAATAGAGTTGCTAAGAAAGAAGAAAGGGAAAAATCCTTCGACGACATATATACAAAACTAAAAGATAGCAAATCTCCAGGTATAGATAATATTCAAGCGGAGCTCATAAAGGCAGATGGATTGAAATTTAAATAGATACTTTATAACCTAACATGTGCAATATATGAAGAAGGAGTGTTACCCGCAGATTTTAAGAAAAGTATTATAATACCAATTCCTAAGAATTTATAATAATGCAACAAAATGTGAAAATTAATAATAATAATAATAATAATAATAATAATAATAATAATAATAATAATAATAATAATAATAATAATAATAATCTTATTGGCTTAACGTTCCACTAAATACTTTTTACTTCCGTGGTTTCCCATTTTCACACCAGGCAAATGCTGGGGCTGTACCTTAATTAAGGCCACGGCCGCTTCCTTCCAACTCCTAGGCCTTTCCTATTCCATCGTCGCCATAAGACCTATCTGTGTCGGTGCGACGTAAAGCCCCTAACAAAAAAAATACTTTTACGGTTTTCGAAGACGCTGAAGTGCCGGAATTTAGTCCCGCAGGAGTTCTTTAACGTGCCAGTAATTCTACCGACACGAGGCTGACGTATTTGAGCACCCTCAAATAACATAAAACTGAGCCCGGATCGAACCTGCCAAGTTGGGGTCAGAAGGCCTGCGCCTCAACCGTCTGAGCCACTGAGCACTACACCTCGAATGATTGTAGTCTCCTGTAGTCCAAGTTTCACAGTCATATAAAGCTACTCTCCGAACATATGCTTTTATAAGTCTTTTCCTGATCTCAATACTGATACTGTGAGAAGTTAAAAGTGTTTTCCTTTTGTTGAAGGCACATTTTGCTTGATTCATTCTACTCCGAACTTCTGTTTTTCTCCGTCCATTCCTGGTGATCCTTTTTCGCAGATAAACAAATGGGTCACATGTGAAAATTATCGAACTCTGAATTTAGTTGTGCACGCAATAAAAATAATCACCAATATTGTCCTCCACTGATCCGAAAAGAGGCTGAAGCTGTGCTCACATGAGATCAGTTTGGAATCCATAAGGACCGAGTAACCAGAGAAACAACACTAGCTCTAAAATTGATAATAGGGAAAAGAATGTATAGAAAACTGAAAACATACATTGGATTTGTAGACATAGATAAAGCGTTCGACAATGTCAAATGGGATAAAGTTTTGTAATTCTGTAAAAAATTAAATAGATTGAAGAGATCGAAGAGTAATGTGGAATCTATAGAGGAACGAAACAGCTGATTTCGACAAAGCTGGGGGAGCGAGAAGTGGTAGAGATCCGGAAAGATGTGCGGCAGGGATGTGCACTATTATACAACACCTTCAATAGGTGCATAGAAGAGACCCTGAAAGAAGTCAGAGAGGAAATAAGTACGAGGGAAGGATACATGATCATGGACATGATCAGATTGGCGGATGAAATTGCTGTACTAGCTGAAAATAAAGAGGACCTTAAAACATCCCATTACAATTTATTAGGGTATGAGAAAAGAATACAATATGAAAATAAACAAAACCAAGACGAAATTGATGGTTTGTGATAAAGATAATCAATGAAGTGCTCGAAGAAGCTGACCCATTTGTTTATCTGCTAAAAAGGATCACCAGGGATGGACGGAGTAAAGCAGAAGTACGGAGTAGAATCAACCAAGAAAAATGTGCTTTCAACAAATGGAAAACCTTTTAACTTCTCACAGTATCAGTATTGAGGTCAGGAAAAGACTTCTAGAAGCATATGTTTGAAGAGTAGCTTTGTGTGGCTGTGAAACTTGGACTGTGGGAACTAGGGAATAGAGGTGGCTACAATCATTCGAGGCGTAGTGCTACAGGCGAATGATGAACATTTTTAAATGGACTGATGAATAGTAAACGAGGACGTTCTTCAAGGAGTGGGAGAGGAAAAGGAAGCTGTGTAATTGGATCGTGAAAAGGAGAATGCAGCTTATTGGACACCTAATAAGATATGATAGGCTCCTGAAAACAATAAGTGAAGGAGATGTAGAAGAGAAATGAACCAAGGGAAGACCTCGGCTTGAGTACTCGAACCAGATTCTGGGAGATGCTGGGAGGGATTGAAGAGGAAAGCCGAAAGGCGAGAAGAATTGGGAGCTGCTGCCAACCAATAGTCAACGAAGAAGAAGGAGATCAATATGTGTAGGATATAAACTATCGGAAAATGCTAACACTTAAACATTTTTAAATCGCATATTTTGATAGATTTAATATTCACGGAGATATTAAAGAATAACCGTTTTGATCTCCCAATAAACCCCTAATCCACGCGAAGCTCTTTACGTTACATGCACCCTATAACACAACCTGAATGGGTAGGTTCAAAATACGGAGTTTGAGTGTTGTATGTCCAGATGTTTTCCAGTCCAGGAGACACAGACAGAAAGGCACCAAGATAAACTTCCAGATGGTCAATATTACGTATGAAACGAATAATTATCAAGGCATTTTGCTGAAATATTAAATGAGCAAACACGCGGCCCTTAACATTGTATTTATTTAAACACTCTTTATTTTTCAGCCAGCCCTGTGGTGTTAGAATGGAGTGCCTGTCTTCTATATCAAAGCATAGAAAAATTAATGTAATGAGTTCACAGTTATAGTTAACGGTATTATAACTAGGAATCGAATTCAAGAAAAAAAATTATTCTTGCATCACTCTGTTTCCTGGAGCATTGCTACAAAACACTCAAAGCACTTTCATAATTTGCAAGTGATAGACTTGAAAGTAACATTATGTGATACTAATAGCGGATGCACATTCGTAATGAGATAATCGCTAATTTGAGAATAAACTGTACTTATGAACTGGCTTTGCTGGAAGGAGTAATAGGAGGCAAATGGATTATGCTTGGTTAACGAGAGAAATAATTACCTTCATCGTGGAGGTTGAAAGAAAGTGAGACAGATTTAAGAGAGTATGATTGAATTAAGCTATTAATTATATCAAGTTATGAAATGAAGAAACAGAAGATATCACAGAGCTAATTGCAAGTGGAAGATATGGACCCATTTAGTTCATTCATAAGGGCCAGCAGTTTGACTAGTGAGAGGCATTCCAGCCTCCATATTTACATGACGTGAAATGTGAATAATAATAATAATAATAATAATAATAATAATAATAATAATAATAATAATAATAATAATAATATAATTATCATCATTCATCATAAGATTAAGAAATATATTTGCAATAGATGAATCCAGGGGCACTTTACGTGGTCACGAAACCACCACATAATTATTTCTATTTACCCCTCTCAGGAACTAGATGTAATTTTTTTTTTTTTTTGCTAGTTACTTTACGTCGCACCGACACAGATAGGTCTTATGGCGACGATAGGATAGGAAAGGCCTAGGAGTTGGAAGGAAGCGGCCGTGGCCTTAATTAAGGTACAGCCCCAGCATTTGCCTGGTGTGAAAATGGGAAACCACGGAAAACCATCTTCAGGGCTGCCGATAGTGGGATTCGAACTTACTATCTCCCGGATGCAAGCTCACAGCCACTCGCCTCTACGCGCCCGGCCAACTCGCCCGGTACAAGATGTAAAATACAGAGAGCCCGTTACTCAGTATTTCACATTATTGAACCAGTTAGAACTGCTACTGGGTCCGCTCATGTGATACTGTGCGTTAGACAGGTCAGTCTAAGTTTGTATATGTTCATAATGGTCCGAGTCGTGCCATGAATGACTTGACGTAATCACAACACGTTCCCAACCAAAGTGTAGCCATACTTGATGGTGATCATTCTTGTTTCAAGAGGAAATACAAAGAGACAAATTTCCCCTCTCAAGTCTAATCATAGAAGAAAGGAAACATTGTGACGTTTCAAAAAAATTAAAGTATCGATAAAAGGAAGAAAGGGATGTCCTACAAAGGGAGAGAAAATTAAATATCTGCAGACTTCTGGAATCTAACACGTAAATACGGAGTGGGGAAGTAATAAAAATAGGACAAAGTATACGACTTTATTGAACAAAATATGTATTACTAGGCGGTAAGGGACATAGTTAATTGCAAGCATACAGAGCTTAGATTATCATCACTAGTATACTGTGATGTGACAATGAGTTTGCCCAGTCAAGTATGTAGTATTTTCCACATTGCTGTTCACAAGTTCTGCGTTCACATTCCTCGGTCGATTAATGAGAGTCTCTTTGGTTTTATGCACGGTGATGCAATCCATGTACTACGAGGATTGTTTTAGACGTGCCCTAGAGAGTAATTTGACTCCTTTCATTCGTCCAGCTTCATGGCTACAGTTTTAGAGAAGTCCGGATTTTTACCTCTTTCTTGCAACACAGCGGCGGTGGCCGGCGTAGTCATGAGATATCTGATGAGGTAGTTTTACACAAGGTGAGATGGTGTGAAATTTGACAAGCATCGTCTGTACGTCCACACATACCGATAATTAGAGGAAATGTCAAAAGCACTGATTATGTGACGCACGGTGTATGTGTTTATTGTTATGGCTTCAACATTAATATTTACGATAGTTTGGACATTAAAAGTTTACAGGACAGAAAAATGGTGTATTTTGGCTGTTTTCGACTCCTGTCCCAATGTTTATCACCACGTATATCATTAGCCTAACATGATCGATTGTGGAGTTTACGTCATCGGGTTTGCTACATCTGTGCTTTTCAGCAGAAATGATATGAAACGAATTGGTGTATGGCTTTTAGTGCCGGGAGTGTCCGAGGACAAGTTCGGCTTGCCAGGTGCAGGTCTTTTGAATTGACACCCGCAGGCGACCTGCGCGTCGTTATGAGGATGAAATGATGATGAAGACGACACAGACACCCAGCCTCCGTGCACGCGGAATTAATCAATGATGGTTCAAATTCCCGACCCTGCCAGGAATCGAACCCGGGATCCCTGTGACCAAAGGCCAGCACGCTAACCATTTAGCCATGGAGCCGGACGTTTTCAATAGAAATCCGTCGGGAGAACATTACGTCCATGAATACATGAGGTCTCACTTGGAAAGAACCTTCGACCATCAGAGGTTGTATGAATTTCCTGTGTTAGATCAACAAATTGTAAATGAGCCGAACATCCAAAGTACTAAAACTCCACGAGGAGTAAAGAATTTCACCTTATTTTCTTGACATGACATAGGTTTTGAATAGTTTGATAGGGGACTAGAAACGTACATTGGCATTGACTCTGTAGACTGTACTGAAGCTAGACAAAAATATCGTTCATGCAGAAATTCTGATGGTTCATGAAGAGTGTGTTTTATTATAAGTATAGATTTGGCACCTGTTAATCCCGATATACCATTCGTTCTTACATGGAGGCAGTTTCCTCAAAATTTAGCCTTCTCTATCACAATGAATAAGACACCAGGAAGAACTTTTATGTCGGGATAAATCTCTCCACTCCGGTGTTTTGGACAGCTGTATGTACCTTTTTCAAGGATACGCAGATCCACAGACGTCAAATTTCTACTCCCACCTACAACTGCATTCATTATGGTTTGTAAGGAAATACTATACCTGTTTTGATTCCATTCAAATGCAGCATTCGACCTGGAAAGTGTCAGTTTTATTCGTAAGATATATTAAAAATCCATTTAAAATTTCCAATTATTTCTTAGTAATTTCGACTGTCGAAGACAGGCTTACGTGATAGTATGTTCGTAAGGGAGCAGTTCCACATGGGATGAAGCCACTTTTCCCACTACCTCATGGGTGATAGTTAATTATTACAGGGCTCGGAGGATCACCTTTCAAAACTCCTTTAGTTTGCATGACAGCTTCCGAGCTTCTTACTCCACCATTGACGATTAGGAGGTTATATTGTAAGATGTAACTTACTATCCATAGGAAATCGTTTCCTTGGCTTAGTATTGCTGTAATATTATTTGTGCAGTCTATAAAATCTGCGTATATAACTCCCCATTTTACACTAAGTGCGTCCCAAATACTTGTGAGTACCTTCTCAATTGCTACAAGCGTTGATCTTCCGGCCACAAAACCGTATTTCTCTTCCGATATTAATTAATTTGTCGTACATTTTGAAGGAGGCATATTAGAGAGCTATCTCAAGGAACGTACCTGGTGAATATCTCGGCTCTTTGCTCTTATATAGGACTTTAAATATCGAGGTTGTCTACTGTCCGGATATTCTCCCTTGTGTTAAAATGTTAGTTAATAGCTCCGTAGAGATATCAATAATGTGCCGTAGGACTTATTTTAGGAGCTAGTTTGTCAGTCTGTCAAATCCTGAAGTGTTACGATTCTTAGTCTACTGAAAAGCGTGCCATGCAGTAATTACTCTGTTGAAAACTACTCAGACTTGTTGCCATTCCAGTTGGATTTTGTAGGTGCTAGCTGTGTTTCCTGAAGGATGTTTGTGAAATGATTTCCTCAAGAAATCATGGTAGTCTGTCCTTGGCTCTGTTAATTTGTTTGGGGATGTCTCTGTTGATACCATCAGGTTTTGTTCCTTTTGTGCCTGCTTTCTAGCTGTTTGTGCTTTAGAATTGCTTCGTAGTGTCTCCTTTATTCTGTGTGCATTTTCAGATCTTATTCCGTTTTTGTTGTTGTCCATTTGTGTAACTTTTATAGTGCTCTCTTTTACATTTTATATAGCACACTCGATTGAACCAAGTTTCGACAGTCTTCTTGGTGGTGGAGTGTTAGCTGCATCTAGTAAAATACGTCGCAGATTTAATAAGGTTTCACCAGTGTGGATTATGTGTATCTGGGAGATAATTCTTTGTAGAGCTCATTTTTTTGGTATCCACTACTGTTTCCTGTTTCACGATTGCAGCTTTTAAAATTTATTAAGCGTATTTAGCATATGGCTTTTAGTGCTGGGAGGATCCGAGGGCATGTTCGGCTCATATTCTGTTTGACGCCTACGGATGCCTTGAGCGTCTATATGTGAGATGATTATGATGAGTTGGGAGAGGGCGAAACGCGATGTCGGCACGTAGGCTACACATGTCGAATAACACCAAGGACAAATCAAAAACAACAGCGCATATGCTCCCACTCCGAATGAACACTGCGGAGTGGTTTGGAAATCAATCCAAGTATTTGGCACGCAGTCTAGTGAGCAGAAATTGTAATCCATCACCTCCACTACCCTGCCACCCAACATTCTGACGGTATAAATTATATTTCGTATGAAACAAATGATCTACATTATTTAACACAAATATGTACGTAATAAATTAAAAATGAATATCAAGACTCTTCAGCCAGGAAAGCACTGGAGCTTTCATGAACTCTTCCCAAACACCTGTGAAGCTACGATGTGGACACTCCCGAAAGATGTGGTTCATCGTCTGTTCTTGAGCTCCACATTCGCAAGCAGGTGAATCTAGCCATCCCCATTTGTGCAGCATTGTTTTGCACCTACCATGACCAGTTGGTAGGCGGTTTAGTTGGCTCTTGGTAGATAAGTTCCTGGAACATGCTTGGAAAGATCATCTAATTGGATTTGACGGGTTGATGAGAAATCTCTCCACCCTTCATTCCACACTTTGTTGATGTTGAAAGGCCCTGGCTGTTTAATAATGTTATCATCCCAAATAGGCTTCTTGGAATTCAGACGCATGGTTGGTGGATTACTCAGTACTGAGTCAATCGGAAGGTGTTTAAAGTCAGGACAGATGTAAGTTTTCCAAGTTTGGGCAGCAGTCGGTTGTCTTCTCAGTTGTGGAGGAGGTTTACTTGCCAGTACGTGCAACCATGGCACAGGGCTTGATCTTAATGTGAAATTGTTTTTCACCAATATGATCCGAACCAGCAAACCACGGTGTCAGATCATATAGACTTGATGCCTTAACGATGATGGCCACCAGCTGGGATATGGTTTATGTAAGTCAACAGAAATGTAGTCTGGATAGGTACGTGATTCCAAATAGGAGACCGGATCTGTTTCTGCTGTAGAAAGCCTACCTCTGTGCCTCTGAAGAAGACTGGGACAATTACACTGGAATCATTATTTGTAATACATGTTCATATCGATCTCGAATTTACTAGTCTAATATTTTCCTCTTCCAGGGTTTCACTTACTGCTGCAGCTTTACTAACAGGTCTGTCCAGTCGACAGTTGACGTTAGGAGTTAACTAAACAAGGTCGGCATTATGAAATGAAATGCCTGATGCCTGTAAACGGAGGCAGTAACAGACTCCGTCAAGGAGGCCTGTGATCGCCAATCCACTCTATCAAGCGAGAGTCCCATGGGGCAGGAACAGTTAGCAGAATTCTTGAGTTGGAGAAAATATAATTTTATCCGTTTCCCAGAAAAATTATAGTAATGAAAGTCATGGATATTGTGCCCTATAATGCCCTGGTCGCTATCAAGCAAATGCTGAGATCGGACCAAGTCCATTATAGTGGACAACAGACTCACCAAACGGTAAGTACCCGTTGGCGCATAGCTTACCTGACTCGTATGTCCTCTTCTTCAGCACGGCGCAACACAATCGGAGATAGGGAAAGCGGGTGAAAATGGGTCAGCGTAACCAAAAAAATGAAGAGGAAATAGTACGTTCAGGTTATAAACTAACACAAGCTGAAATGAGAAGAAAATGAGCTGCAAATTCGCTTAAATAACATGATTTATTACAAAATGAGAGTCTAATATCTTGGATATAAATTAATCAGCAAATACTACACAAATGTTAATTCATTCTTATTGATTAATTTTAAGAAAACACATCTTCGATTGACGTTCGTAGAGTTGTGGGAGAACCCTAGCAATGTACTCCTCAGATGCCGCAGCAACCAGAGTAAGGCAAACCTGGATAGCTAAATCGCATACACAAATAATATAAAAAAATGTCCCTAGTGAATTAATGCCTCAGGACTTAGGGTTAGCACACGCCCTTTAAACTAAAACATGCAATACAAAGTATACCATATGGGATTCCAACTCAAGACTACAGTAAGCCCTGCAACAACCCTAATTATAATACAATTGGAAGCACATTATTTACAATGCGCAGACATATCATGAATCTCGACATACACGTGCTAATGATAAGGCAGTCGTGTATAAATTTTACTTTCCAAACAGCAGTAAGAAATAGGTCAACGATCCCTTCCTTTTGACAGAGACAGTATTGTTCACGTGAATTTGGAGACACTTCCCCTGCGGTGACGTCAGAAAGTTTTGCTTTTACTTTTAACACGGCAAGGGACCTGCACGAGGTGAAAGGCCATGATAAGACAGCCGTAAATTACAACCGGCTAATAGCTGATAAACGAACCACTGGTGAACAATCACACATCCAATTCTCGCCCATTAAAGTTACAAATTACTATGCCCTATTATTAATATAGCTCACATGTAATTACCACATGTCTACTCGTTCTATACAGTGCGAAATCCAGCACTCTAATCTGTTCATAACTCAGATTCAACTGGAGCATTATTCAGATACTCCCTCGTGCACTTTACCGGCAGACATAACTAGCATATCGCAGCTTATGCCTTTATCCATTCTTTCTGGACTTATCAAACATACATCTCTTTTCTTACTCCTTTCTGCATAAAGTCATAACAAGCTCAATTTCTGCCCGGTTCCAAGTGCATTAAAGAAAGTATAGAAGATCTTATAATATTCCAACTGACTATAATTCACTAAAATCTACACATGCCTCATGCATCTATCTAGTCCCTAAATATCTTGTTCTGTCTATAAAAATCTGTGACTGCGTAACTCTTTGGTAGATGAAATTGTACGACCGTAATTTCCATTGACTGAAGACAATATGTACAACAAGTTATGACACCAATGAAAATAAAATGTGAAACAATCTCTTTCTTAGCATTAATCCCGACTTGCAGGGTCTGCTGCTTTGCTACATTTCCTCCATTTCTGTCTGTCGTTGACATCTTCTGTCTGCCCTGATGTTGTCAGTCCATCTCTTTGCCGGTCTTCCTCGTGGTCTTGTTCCCTCTGGGTTGATGTGGAGCGCTGTTTTGACAACTGAGTCATCCTGTTTTCTCATGACGTGGCCGTACCAGCGGAGACGGGCTTCCCTCACTTTATCTATGATGGGCGCGACACCAAACCTTTGCCGGACGTCCGTGTTCCTTATGTGATCACATCGGGTCAGCCCCATGGACCATCGAAGCATCTTCATCTCCATGCTTGTCAACATTTGCTCCTGTTGTTTCGTCATGGGGCGACATTCAGTCCCATAGATCGCTGCTGGCCGTACCACACGCTTATAAACTTTTGCCTTTGGATATTGAGGCATCTTTTTATCACAGAGGACTCCAGTGACCTGTCTCCACTTGAGCCAAGCTGCATTAACCCTCATCCGAGTATCAGGAGTGGTGTCACAGTTTGAGGTGACGACGGATCCCAAGTACTTAAATTGCATGGTCTTCTGCAGGTCTTCTTCGCTGATACTTATGGTACCTCTGGTTTGGGGGCCACATTCCAGGTATTCGGGCTTCTGGATATTGAGGTGCAGTCCATTTTCAGCCAGTTTGTCCTTCCACGTTTGAACCTGATGCTGGAGTTCAGGACGGGTTTCTTGTGCAAGTACCACATCATCGGCATAAAGAAGGGTCCAGGGATGTGAAGTCTGTATGTCAGCTGTTGCTGTATCCATGCAGAGGATGAATAGCAATGGTGAAAGGGCAGAACCTTGATGAACACCCACAGTGATATCGAAAGGCGGAGAGATTCCAGCAGGACTCCGGACGACACTAGTGGAATTGCGATACAGAAGTTGCACCCAGCTTACATACTCTTCAGGGACGCCATGACAGCGAAGAGCTCGCCAAATAAGTTCGTGTGGGATACGGTCAAAAGCCTTTTCTAGGTCTAGAAATGCCATGTGTACACTTTTCTGTCTCTCTCTGTGCTTTTCCATCAAGAGGCGTGTGGCATGGATAGCATCGATGGTACTTCATCCCTTAACAAATCCACACTGGTTTGGTGTTACAGAGACAATACATCTGAGTCTGCTGTCAAGTACACATTCAAAAATCTTGAAAGTATGACAGAGGAGTCGTATAGGGCGATAGGTGAGCAATCACTCACATCTCCTTTTCCCTTCGAGATTGGAACTGTTGTGCTAGTTGTCCATGAGTGTGAAACAATAGCATGCAAAAATTAAACTACCTTACACGCGTGAGTCCCGGGCATAAATCTATGTACAAGTGTCCGAGGACAGATTTACTATTTACATACTGGCGGAAGGCCTTAGTTACATTATTAAAATCCTGACATTAGCCTACCTCTGCTTCATTCTGAGAAATTAGATTTGGTCTGACCTGCATCTGTGATAGTATCTGAGCAGTTCGCCTGCGGACCTGATTATTTATCACGCCATGCGAATGATGTTGTTGAGTGACGGCAGTCGGAGGTTCGTGACCGGTGACATCATGATCCTCTTCGATGTTCGGCTCGAACTCGTTCTGGTCAGTAGATCGCCGTCTCCTCGTTGTTGATAGTGCCTCAACAGGATGGGAAGCACGCTGCTAGCGGGTCCTTACTCGTGCCTCTCCGCGGTGAAGGATGTTCCGTTGTTCCGCTCGTACTACTGCTCCAGCGTGATGAATTGGCAGTATCAGGTCCACTCGTGATGTGAGAAAAATGTCACTCGGACAATGCAGTCTCAAACTGCGATGCGTGGAGACATAGGCTATCTTCTCTTCGTTGAGTTGCCGTGAGACAAAACCTTCCTGTCAGCGATACGCACAGTGAATGATGCTAGCGTTCTCGCGGGCTGTATTTATGAACGAGCATAACCCACGCTTGCGGGATAATCGTGTGTGGCCTTGTAAACGTGCACGCGGAGATGAAAATCCTCTCACGCTGCTTGAGATAATTATTCATTAATTCGTTGGGATTACAACTACTGTCATGTGGCATATCAAAATTTGCAGAAAAATATGCTCATTCCAACTATTATATCCAAATGTCTCTATTCCTTTTGTGGGCGGAAATATCCAATAAGTTTTGTTTCTCTCCAAGTTAAGATTCCCCACGGTTTTTCATTAAGTTGCTAGCGTCCCACGCTATAAGCTAAGTGGTTCGCTTGGGTTAATAAATATTAATGTTCATGCTGAGAACTTCATCTCGCTTCTGACGCTAAGCTATCTTGAAAAGCGCGCAATGTTAGGTACTATTGCACAATAAAATACCAACTAATGTCCTTTCTTTGTGAGCTCATCTGCATATCATAATCGTCAGCGTATCATCGTTCTTCGGCCATGAATAGAATGGTTCAATATGTTTTTCTGCTTAGAAGGTGAGAGAGGGAGTTCATATCTAGAATTCTACGCTTTTTTTGTGCAGTGCGAGTGTCTGTACTAGATACAGAGGTGTAGAGGTTCAATGAAATATTTTTCGCGAAGAAATGAACTTGAATTCTCCTTGAATTCTTAGGTTGCCGTCTCCGTACGAAGGTTGGAGATCCAATTGATTATGATTTCGCGAAACAGTGGCTCGAAAGCTTTCAATTGAAGTTCATCCATACCAGCGGCGCAAGTATTTAAGCCAGGAATTTCTCCATCTCTCCACAAACTCTCCACGATGAGTTGGGAATGTTTATATCGTTCACCTCACATGATGTTCCTGACGCCCCTTGTCGGCTATTAGCACTTTGCTCTTATTTAACAAGTTAAGTAAGAACTTCCTCATTGGTCTTCTTTTCTACCCAAGATGTTCCAAGCATTATTCTCTACAAGTACATTTCAAAAACTTCAATCCACCTCCAGAAAAGAGCTGAGCATCCAGCCTTCGAAACCATATATAAGGGCAGGAAAACATAGCATTGCAACATCCGAACTTGGAGCAGAAATTTGAGATCTTTACTGGTTAATTGACCAAATTTTTCGCTTGCCCGATCCTTGATAATATTTAATTCTTGGGATCGCAATGCTCAGTCATTATAATCCAAAGATATTTGAAGGATGACACTTGCTGAATAATTGTGTTGTTGATGTGCAGGGAGATCTGCTTAGGTGTTTTCGAAAATACAACCATCTTGGTGTTGCTACTGATCTACCGGGCGAGTTGGCCGTGCGCGTAGAGGCGCGCGGCTGTGAGCTTGTATCCGGGAGATAGTAGGTTCGAATCCCACTATCGGCAGCCCTGAAAATGGTTTTCCGTGGTTTCCCATTTTCACACCAGGCAAATGCTGGGGCTGTACCTTAATTAAGGCCACGGCCGCTTCCTTCCAACTCCTAGGCCTTTCCTATCCCATCGTCGCCATAAGACCTATCTGTGTCGGTGCGACGTAAAGCCCCTAGAAAAAAATAGAAAAAAAAGCTACTGACCTAATATACATAGATCCCGAAGAGTGATTTTTTACGGTGACGTTACGGTGTGTAAGGGGCTTTGATGTGACTTGGACGAAATCCCAGTCAAAGGCAGTGGAAACTCGTTTAAAACACGGTGCCATTTCATCTCGTACCTACTGTATACAGAGTGGTCAGAAACAACGTGAACCGTTTATATCGCCGTTAGAGGGTTGGTCATGTTGATTAATAACTTGAAAGAAATAATTCGATATCTCGCAGCGTTGTCATTTTTACCAGCTGTTGAAGTTAGCCAATCAGATGGCTTCGTGGGAGAATTCAAATGAGCTACGCGAGGCGGTGTTGCTAAATCTGTTAAGACTGGCATGCACGCACCAGTTGAAGAATAGAACGTCAGGGGAGGGATTTGAATACAGTCCTCCGAGCTAACAGCATCGCGCCAAGGCAAGTACCCTACGGTGACACTGTCTGAAACCATCAGTTTGATGCTGATTTCTTGGCATTGCTCTCAAGTCGATCTTAAGTCATGTGCAGATTTAGCAGCAGTGCCGCGCAAAGTCCATTTGAATTCGCCCGCGAAGCGAACTGATTGGCTAACTCAACAGATGATAAAATGACAACGGTGCGAGATATCGAATTCCTTTTTTTCAAATTATTTATCAGTACTGTAACGCTCATATACCTGGTTCACGGCTTTTACGACCAGCCCGTATAGAAGACAGAGGTCTGGCACACGGTAATATTGTGACGAAGAAGATTACGAAGACTTGGTATAGACAGACGACGAGCGGTGCTTGAAATGGTAACCATGGTTTCGGTTTCATGGCGACGTATTCCTGTCCGCGCTAATTCTATATAGACCGTCCCCCATGTTCAAATAGGCACTTTACTTGCTCACGATCTAACATATACGAATTTTGCACCAAATGCAATGTTACCAACCAGCAAGAAATTAATTTAACTGTGTTAAGATTAGTTCAAATGTAGGCCTACAGTATATTTTTACTTTTTAACCGTTATAATAATATGTAAAATTCATTGTGCACATGCTTCATTTCATGTGAACGAAATATCGTAACTCTACTTGTAGCTCTGTGTTATGTTGAATATTTTCCATTCACATTTAAATACGAAATACATATGTGTTTCTACTTATTTTGGCATTTTTTATACGTTTCCATTTCTTCACTTAATTTCAGATTAAAATGAAAATGAAAACCCACAACCTGCCCTCCAGTTATTGACCGGGTCAGGAATTAAATGAATGAATCATATATAGGCTATTAGTACGATGTGGTCGCCACTCCCAAAGTGATCTCATCAATGACTGATAGATGCTATGAAATGAGAATGGATAGTGTTGCTGGAATGAAAGATTACAGGGAAAACCGGAGTACCCGGAGAAAAACCTGTCCCGCCTCCGCTTTTTCCAGCACAAATCTCACATGGAGTGATCGGGATTTGAACCACGGTATCCAGCGATGAGAGGCCGACGCGCTGCCGTATGAGCCACGGAGGCTTAATTTCAGATAATACTTTATAATACATAGAATCTTTTATTAATTTAATGAATTAGTATTATGTACCAAAATACAACGTAATCAGGTATTTCAATATTCTTAAAAGTTCGTAACATTTTGTTCATTAGTACCACCACGACTGAACCGCACTTGCAGTCACTGCACGAAACTTTATGCTGAGCTACTCTGTTCACTGTACCTTGTTTTCATATCTTCCGAATGTTTAGTTGCTTTGGAGAATGGCAATGTTATGATAGATGTTCGCTTACTTTTGTGGCAGGTGGTACTAAATTTGAATATCTAAATCATTATATGTGTGGCGATTAATTTTGCTTCTGAATGAAATGTCTCTGATTTTATTGAAACTCAACGGTGTTAAATCCGCTCCCATGAATATTAACAAGGCAAGTGGTATTACATAAACTAATCAGTACAAATGCATTCATTACCGTTAATGGCATTTAAACCCAACCAATATTTGGATCAATTTTGAATAAGTACAGTATACGCTAAACATTTTTATTAATAAAAATGGAAACCTGGCATTTGTTGTACACATACAACCCTTAAGCAGGACCGAATGTAGAAAATCTACTATGACTATAGTAAGAAAGGAGCTATATCGTGTGAAAACTTAACTTCATCCTACTTGTTCTCTTCCATGCAAAGGAATGAATGAAATATTTCATGTGAACCTGCACTGATAGCACTGTGCTATATTGATTTTTTCTGTGCACACTTATAGGCCTGTACTAAATGGTTATTGACGTACGGTCGAGAACCAACGGTATAGCGTAGTCAAACAAACAAAAATAATAATCAGCTGATTCCTGCATTCCGATTTGTAGTTCTGAATAGTTCAACTCTACGGGGTACTTCATACTTTGCATCCTCGATCTTTCAGTATTCAAGGCAATTTTAACTTTTGTTAGCTTGTAGGATTTTAAAAAACTTTTTGATAAGTATTTAGTTTTAACTACATTCCTGTAATTAACCTATTGTCATTAAGTTACGTCTAAATGCAGTTCAGAATTATTGTAATATACTTATTTTACTAGAAAGTATTGTGCTTACTGAAACTCATCGGCGTGTAATCTGCTCCCATGAATATTAACAAGGCATGTGGTATTACATAAATTAATCTCGTCTCTTTACGTACTTAGTACTTTCTACGTATATTTCTATTGTTTGAGTTAACTGTGGTAATTAAAGATAGGCTTAAGTGTAGTTTAGAATCATAATGTAGCTATTTCTGTTTTCGCATAGTAAGAAAGTAATAATAATCTGTTTATATACACGCTTTTATTGTAAGTACACATTTCTGTACTTAGCCTGTTATTCTTAGTATTTTATAATTGGGATAAATCTGAGTAGAATAATGCAGTGTAGTTATTTTATCAGTTAGTAACTTGCTTGCATTACTGTCATGAAATCTTTGTTTAGTATATACTAGCTGATGTACCCGTGCTTCGCTACGGAATTTTATATTGTATACAGAATTCTGGGTTAGGTAGTATACGCGCTGTGAGCAAGATTGTATTAAATTGCATAGCTCTTAACGTTACCCTAGAAACGCGACGGGGAAGTCACCAAACGTCTTTTCTCATATGAAGAGTGAGTTAGGGAATTTTCATTGTAATGGCAGTCCCGCTTGCCTACCATCAGTCACAATCACTCTCCACCTGCATTTTTAAATCCTCAGAGAAGACTGTCTTAGTGGTTTTCCAAACTGAAATGAACGTAAGTCATTACAATGACGTCAGTAAATGACGTCAGTAGGAACGGCGCGATTAAATGCAATGCCTTTATGTGAAATATTCGATAAAATGAAAAACCACACATTTTCTCACGTTTAACGAACAGGACTACGCTGCCGATGTAACAGTCCAAAGTTCCAGAGCTGGAATAATCAAAGCCGCAGACAGAAGTGATCCGTGAACACTCTTCGTCTTTTTTCGGCGGGGAGGGGTCCTAGGGCAAAAACTACTCCCTTTTATTAATCTGATTCCTAGCAGTACCCGATGAGTCAGAAAATCTTAATTCACTACACTGGCGGCGGAAAAATCTATCTGACTTGGAGGCAAATTTTTCATCCATGCCAGAGAAGAAGCCCCCTCTTCACTGCTAATTTGGAATAAAATGAATATATATAATTTAATGAAAGTGAAGAAGAAGCTTTTCTTAAGAAACGGCTCTTTTCGGGGTTGAATTTTGAGTAGTGCCATAGTTTGGAATAGGTCTAAAGTGTTATTCTAGACCAGTCCATACTATTACTACTACTAAGTAAGCTTCTGCCTTAAGTGTGCACACTGCTTATTCAAAACAGCGCGTCAGAGTAGGGATCGAATAGCTGGAATGCTACAATGACCAATGTGTTACGTACCAGCAGTATCAGAAAATGTATGAACCAGAGGAGTGGCATACTAAAGAATAAAGTTTAATAACTCCCCAGCTATTTCCCGCCAATATTCAGTCAGACTGTTATACTCGGAGTTGAGAGGTAGCATAGGAGACAAAGAACATCACAACAAACTATGGTCAAAGTAATGTTATTGTTGATCAATGTTATGCGCTTTTGATATTGTAGGCCTTCATATTTAGTTTTCTTCCGACTCTGAAATATACCACTCTTACCATAATCGGTACGGTAAAACTGAATAAAACATAAATGATCGGAAATTGCATTCTCTATAACTTTTGTTATGCAATACTTTTCGATACGTACTTTTCAATAAAGACGTATTTAAAAATTACATTTTAAGGGCCTTCCTCTAAACTACAATTTCATCCAGGGTGAACATTTTTTATAGCTTAGACTGTTGTTTCTTATTCGCCGACTCTATATACCGATTTTCATTAAATTCCGTTTACCAATTTTCTCGTGGCTCGGCGTTGATATGGACTTAGCAACAAAATCACAAATTCATGAATATCTGTGTTTTTATAGCAGGTACGGTAAAATGTATAAGACATAAATGGTCGGAAATTTAATTCTATATAACTTTAGTTATGTAGTATTTATCGATAGGACCACTAATAACATACATATTTGAGAATTAAATTTTAGGCCTTCCCTAAACTACCATTTCACTCAGCGTGAATAAAATGATTCATAGCCTAGATTATAGTGGCTCATTCTCCGACTATGGATACCAATTTTCATTGAGATAGGACCACTCATAAATATTTAAGAATTCAATTTTTTACCTTCCCCTAAACTACCATTTCACTCAGCTTGAATAAAATTATTTATAAACTAGATGGTAGGGACTTATTTTCCGACTTTTCATACCAATTTTCGTTAATATGGGACCACTAATAACATAAATTACAACATAATTATCTACACATAAAAACTGGCAATTATATTTGACAAAATTGAAAAATAATTTCATGTGGTTAAATAAAAACAAGCAAATCATTAACAGAAACGCACAATTACAATGGGTCGTGTTCACTGCAAGCTCGGCAGTGGAGGCCGCATGACGTCACCAGCCAAAGCGAGCCTGCGCGTGACCCCTACCGTCTAGTCTAGTAACCGTGGTGGTACTCCAATTAGTACCGAGCGAGTTGGCCGTGCGCGCAGCTGTGTGCTCGCATTCGGCAGATACTGGGTCAGGACCTCACTGTCAGCAGTCCTGGAGATGGTTTTCCGTGGTTTCCCGTTCTCACACCAGGAAAATGCTGGGGAAGTACCTTAATTAAAGTCATAGCCCCTTCCTTCCCACTCCTTGCTCTTTCTTCCCTATCCCATCATCGCCATAAGACCTATCTGTGTCGGTGCGACGTAAAGCAATTTGTAAAAGAAAAAAGAAAAAACAGCAACTCCAATATTGTAGCCTATTAGGATGGACAGCATTCTGCTTGCCCCCCCCCCCCCCCCTCCTCCCAACGAAATCCGTGTAGGCTGTATGTGTAACGGGATTTTCATTTTATGTTTAATACCTGATTATATCAGTAACATATTTTTTGTCAGAGAAATAGTAAACTCGAGATCTACGTGAAGTGCCTCCACGATGAAGTGGGTATCAAGAGCGTATGGGATGATGAAGCAGTAGATTTGACAATTCTCTTTGTGTTACCATTGTATTTTCTCAAAAAATCTTTCTTTTTTTTTTGCTAGGGGCTTTACGTCGCACCGACACAGATAGGTCTTATGGCGACGATGGGATAGGAAAGGCCTAGGAGTTGGAAGGAAGCGGCCGTGGCCTTAATTAAGGTACAGCCCCAGCATTTGCCTGGTGTGAAAATGGAAAACCACGGAAAACCATTTTCAGGGGTGCCGATAGTGGGATTCTTTTTTTTTTGCTAGGGGCTTTACGTCGCACCGACACAGATAGGTCTTATGGCGACGATGGGATAGGAAAGGCTTAGGAGTTGGAAGGAAGCGGCCGTGGCCTTAATTAAGGTACAGCCCCAGCATTTGCCTGGTGTGAAAATGGAAAACCACGGAAAACCATTTTCAGGGCTGCCGATAGTGGGATTCGAACCTACTATCTCCCGGATGCAAGCTCACAGCCGCGCGCCTCTACACGCACGGCCAACTCGCCCGGTAAAAAAAAAATCTCCAAAATGATGTCTGTTTCAAAAAACATCCTTAATACTGAAGCTGTTGGCTATGCTATCGAGTTCGTGTTATCTCTTTACGAGGTATAAAGCACGAAGCAACATAAAAACTTAACTTGGATCCCCTTCAGTCGTGGAGGAATTCTCTTGAAATTCTCGTGGTACCATTTGCATAATTGTCAATGTACCCAGCGATGCAGGAAGAGAAAGGAAAATGAAAGGGAGGCGAGGGAATTTGTAGATGTGTGCATATTAAATCAAGAATGGCATTGTCTTTCAAGAATAAGAACCAATTTGCCAGGTGATGCGTTTTCTGTCTAGTACCCTCACCCTCTAATTTCTTGACAAATACTTCTGTTGAAACCAGAATTTTCTGCCATCGTCTCTTTCATCAAAGTCCGTGTCGAACAGTTGAATACTTGTACATTTCTAATACCTTGACTCTTTTTAAAATAATGCATGTAATGAATTATTTCATCAACTTCACTTTTTAAATGTTTATGACTTTCTAGATCACACGTAACCGTGACATGTTTTCAAGAATATTATTACATAACGTCGTTGCGTCTAGAGAAACCGATATATTCCAGCTTAGAACTCTGAGCAGAAAGGTTCTATCGTCTATTGCATGAACTATGTCAACGAATTTTCCCTATGTGGTACATGCGCTGCGGGTCGGTATTTATCTCTCAACATTCACACATAGTGGTATTTCGAGGCGCAGCGACGATATATACATTATTTAAAACGTTAAGCTGATTTTTGTTAACCTTCGTTCCAGATAATGGCTGAACAGATTGACTTACTAACGCACTGTGATGAAAGCTCTTGGTATGTAGATTTGTAGAATGTCTTTAAAAGAAAAGAATGCGCGGTAGTATATCATAAAAAATTATTTTAGAAAAGCTGCCTCTGTTGATCAGTGGTAGAGTGTCGGCCTCCGGATCCCAAGATAGCGGGTTCAAACCCGGAAGAGGTAGTCGGATTTTTGAAGGGAGGAAAAAAGTCCATTCGACACTCCATGTCGTACGATGCCGGCATGTAAAAGAACTCTGGTGACACATTCGGTGTTTACCTGACAAAATTCATGAAATCTCAGCCGTAGACGCCCAAAACAGTTTCGGTTTACTCAGTCTGCCAGTCGAAATTGACGAGCAGACAGCCAAATGGCGTCAAATTGAAATGTCTGCACACGGCAGCTGAGGCCATACGATTATTATTATTATTATTATTATTATTATTATTATTATTATTATTATTATTATTATTATTATTATTATTATTATTATTATTATAGAAAACTGTAGCATTCTCACTGAAGATGACTGATGAGGCTCGCCGCTACACCAAGGCCACCAGGACCGTTCAGAGATCCATTGTCTCTTCTCAAGCTCTCCCTGGTGTACATTTGGTAGCTTGAAGTGAGATTTTTTTCATATCGCAATTTTAACACTCAAGTTGTGAACTTATCCATTCCGGTAGTTAACGAAGTGGGTTGATTCCGTGTCATGGAAACCCGGAGGATTGTAACTACTGTATGCTAGGTGATGGGTACTGCTTATTTACAGCGGTTTCGTACTGTTCATATCGTGATGAAGAAAGTCTTCCCGACCTGCGTTTGCAAACTCTTACAAAATTTGCAGCTGACTGGGATAAATATAAGAAATTATTATTGGTGGTCAGTCGTATCGCCTTCACGTCAACAACCACCTTCAGTACGAAAGTCTCATGTCCCTGGACGATACATACGCTGGTCATATTCAATTTCATTTTATCAGCCAATTGTTTATTGATTATCTGTTTAAGAGTACATAAGAATGAGAATAACCACGCTGTTGATCGTGGCAATGGCAACATGATTTGCAATTTAGTGTTTAGTGACACTGTTGGTGCAGGATTTCACGGTATTATCGAATACGATCTTAATTCGAAGAGTAATGTTACTGTAAATAAAGAAGTTCGAAGGAAATTAAAGTGATCATTCGTGTGGAGGCTACAAATAGGTGCAAAAATATGAGAAATTGAAGACAAGAGGAAGAAACTTTTGAAGTCCACTATAAACTGCCATTTCAGAAACAATTCCAGATATTATGCCTTTTAGTGCTGAGACCTTGACAAATGAATGTAAACACTATTTAGCATTGTATCTCTCCTACGAGAAAACTACGAGGGCCATCTAGAAAATGTCCCTTTTTTCAAAGAACAAGACATTTAACGTACTTGAAAAACTTTATTGGCACTCGATACAGCAACGTTGGAGCTATTTTTCGGCATAATCACCACCAGAATTGTGCCATTTGTCATATCGTGGGATTAACTTTTGTATGCCGATGTCATTGAAGTCTGCCACCTGAGAAAGGAACGAGCGTGCGACATTCATATTCAGCTGTTCGTCCGTGTGAGAATGCTAACAGGAGGACAGGAATTTCTTGAGGTACAAGAAAAGATGAAAATCACCGGGAACTTTACTGTGGATGATCAAAACCACCCGGCCCACCTTCTGCAGAACAGTAGCTGAGCGCCAAGCCGTATGTCGGCGAGCATTGCTATGGATCAACACAACACCTTCACTGAGAATTTCACGCCTTTTGTTTTGGATGTTCCATCGCCATTTCCACAGAAACTTTATCACA
This sequence comes from Anabrus simplex, assembly GCF_040414725.1. Taxonomy (NCBI): domain Eukaryota; kingdom Metazoa; phylum Arthropoda; class Insecta; order Orthoptera; family Tettigoniidae; genus Anabrus; species Anabrus simplex. The sequence goes on along the minus strand of NC_090265.1, from coordinate 1,485,950,069 downwards.
GATAGAACCTCGCAGGCGGCGGGAGAAGAAATACGAGCCACCATTTCGAGCCACTGCTGCTGCATCCCTGACATCAGGCGGGACTTGTCCGGTCGGTAAATGATTTATGTGTCATAGATCTATCCTGCATGTTCATATTTCCTCGCTAAATACGTTTATTTTACAAGAAAAGAAGTAGGGACACTTAATTCCTGAATGGGCTACGTATGGTTGGTTACTTTGGTCTTTGCTGTTGTAATGGTAACATTAATCTGCCTAAATATAATATACCTGGCAGGATGAAACAATTATTCCCTGGAAATGATGGTATTCTCAACAATTTCCAGAGAAAATATTCGGCAGTACAATAATTCTATGTCTTTCGTTTCCTTTGGTGCCAATGTTACCGTGCCATCTACATGCGGTCCATATTGTTTTAAAATATCTGGAACTATACATTATCGCATTTTTCATTATATTCCAAATATGTAGGTGACATTTGTTAGGGTTAGTAGTAGGTACAAGTTAAGATTCCTCAGAAACTAATCAATCAGACTAGCAAATCGAACGATTTCTTGCATTAGGGGAGACACACTTCATTTCTTAAACAACATTTTGCAACAGCATAACCGCGTAAGCAATAAGGCAATGCATACAAAAATATCCAAGAAAATGAATTGGCTTTAACAGAGAAGCGTTTCTACCATGAACCTCAAGCATATTCTAGATGTTACAATAACAGAATCTCCTCAGAGCTTACCGCTGTTATTGATATATCTGACGGCACTCCGGTTTCACACGGCCACTTAGTGCTATGTACTAATTTAATAATAATAATAATAATAATAATAATAATAATAATAATAATAATAATGGTTTTACGTCCACTAACTATACGTACATTCATGATTTTCGGAGCCGCCGATGTGCAAGAATTTTGTACCGCTGGAGTTCATTTATGTGTCGGTAAATTTACCGACACGAGGCTAATGTATTTGAGAACCTTCAAATACTACCGCACAGATCCGGGATCAAATTTTCAACTTTGACTTAGATTAGCCAGCGCCTTAACAGTCTGAGCCTCTTAAGTTTGATCTGTCCTTGCGGAGAAACAGGCGGGCATACTTCACTACCAATAGGAGGGAATAGTAAGACTATGAGACAAAATATGATAATGCGCGAATATATTTTGTAAGCGTGTCGATTCGTTGTCTTCCTGCAGGAAATTTCACCCCTTTCCTAATACGGGTAAATTTAGTCCACTGTGAATAGTTGACTGTTATTGTCGAATATAAGGATTTAGACTGAAATTCCTTCGCAGTAAACAAACGTGTTAATAGTTGACTGTTATTGTCGAATATAAGGATTTAGACTGAAATTCCTTCGCAGTAAACAAACGTGTTAATAGTTGACTGTTATTGTCGAATATAAGGATTTAGACTGAAATTCGTTCGCAGTCAACAAACGTGGGTCTTGCTGATACTTTTCACGTGAGAGCTGAAAATGAATGATTAAGAAATGGATGTATAGTTATTTCGCCTTCGACTTTCATTAGTAGTCCCCGAAATATGTTGCAAAATTATCAGAATGCAATGGCAATTGTGAGAAAATTTGTTAAACAAGATCTCCTCATTACGTTCCCTTTCAACCATCATAGCAAGTAATTATTTGCTGCAAACAATATATCTGATGACGTTGTTCGCGATTTTCATGCAAAAGTAAGTAAACTCCCACATTTCATCAGTCGGAAGCAAATTTTTGGTAATGTACAATCTTTCTTATACACACTTGAGTCATAAGCGTGGTTTACCTCATTTTTAGAGTTCTTGGTATGTCTTCGAGTTAGCTGTAAATTAGGAGAAATCTCTGGTATTGATAAGACTCTGTCTGAAGAAATAATAAATCCTTCCAGTGCCCCATAGCACAACTTCGTAAAGTTTGCGGCCTTCTCAATACTAATTCAATTTGCATGAAGGATGGAAGGTGTATAAGAATTTTCCAAATGAGTTTGTTCCAAAATCTAAAGAGAATGTGAAAGGCTATCCCCTTTACCGCAGACGGCAGAATGGGATAACTCACGCTAAACCTGTACAAGGCACCAATGTGGAAATCAACAATCGCTTTATTGTTCTTTACAGTCAATGTCTATAGATGCACTATTAGGTTCATGTTAACGTGGAAATTTGTGCAAGTGTACAGAGGATCAACAGATGTTAATTGGGAAGGTGGTGATGGTGATTGGTGTTTTAAGAGAAAGTAAAACTGGGCAATCATCCTCTATTAACATTGATCAGAGGGAAAAAATTGAAGTTACAAGTTTGTGAGCAACTGCAAAATGACCTCGATAATGTTGTGAGATGGACGGTATGAAATGACATGATGGTAAAAGGGGATAAAAGTGAGGTTGTGAGTTTCACAAATAGGAAACATCCTCTCCGTTTTAATTACTGCGTTGATGGGGTGAAAGTTCCTTATGGGAATCATTGTAAGTACCTGGGTGTTAATATAAGGAATTATCACCATTGGGGTGATCGCATAAATGGGATTGTAAATAAAGAGTACAGATATCTGCACATGGTTATGAGAGTGTTTAGGGTTTGTAGTAACGATGTAAAGGAGAGGACATACAAGTCTCTGGTAAGACCCTAGTAGAGTATGGTTCCAGCGTATGGGACCCTCACCAGGCTTACTTGATTCGAGAAGTGGAAAAAGTCCAAAGAAAAGCAGCTCGATTTGTTCTGAGTGATTTCTGACAAAAGAGTAGCGTTACAAGATTGTTGCAAAGTTTGGGCTGGGAAGACTTGGGAGAATGGAGACGATCTGCTCGACTAAGCGGTATGTTCCGAGCTGTCATTGGAGAGATGGCATGGAACGACATTAGTAGACGAATAAGTTTGAGTGTTGTCTTTGAAAGTAGGAAAGATCACAACATGAAGATAAAGTTGGAATTCAAGAGGACAAATTGGGGCAAATATTCGTTTTTATGAAGGGGAGTTAGGGATTGAAATAACTTACCAAGGGAGATGTTCAATAAATTTCCAATTTCTTTGAAATCATTTAAGAAAAGGCTAGGAATAGAACAGGTAGGGAATCTGCCACCTGGGCGACTGTCCTAAATGCAGATCAGTAGTGACTGATTTTGATTTCTGTTTTTTTATTTTGATTTGTTCTGTTCGGCTGTGGAGAGAAAAACAATTGCATCGAGGACTGACCTGAGACAAAGCCTAGATGTTTTATCTACTGTCCAGACGTGAGCAGTCTGTTCCCTTGCGGGGCCCTGTTTACATGTCTCCTACTTAGGCCTCCCTAGTAACCTGTTCCCATTTTTCCAAAAAGCACTATTAGCGACATATCGTTTGACAGCCCAACAATATTTGCAGTTCCTAACTGAAACGTTGCCGTAGGATCTAAATTGTACCTCTGTTCATACGAACTGATACGAAGGTACGCTCTCAGTTATTTTTCGGCCTATTCTGGAGTACTTAGACACGACTTTCTCGGGCCAGTGAACTGGTCGAAATGGTCCAGTTCAGTGGCTGGCCCGAAGCCCTAATTTTAATCCCTTGGAATTATTTTCTGGGGTCATATGTAGATGCTCATTTACAGGAGTGAAGTGCATGACTCCGAAGACCCATAAAGGCGTGCATTTGGTGCTGTAGCCTCGGTAAAGAACGCCATCACGATGTGTGGACGTGTACGAGAGAGCTGACTTTGCCGTTGTAAAGCATGCATTCGGGTTAATGGTGGTCACATTGGACACCTTTTGTAAATCGAGTGCCTGATTTCCATCTTGAATTAGTGAGGGAATCGTGCACTTTTTCATTTCTGATTCCTACTAATTTACTTATGTTTGGATTTCTCTTCAGCATAAAAAATAATTACCTAATTTTTAATGTACTTGTACGTTTACTTGTTTGAGGGGCAGCAATTACTGGGATGAAACTTACCCTAAAACACAACTAGATATATGCGATTAAATTTTTGAGTTTAGGCAGTTTGTGTTGTGCAGTCTTCGTAACTTATTACAGAATGTTTGTCATACACTTTACTCGGTTAATTCCACTTCATTTTTCTATTCACCATTTTTTACTGAATTTATAGGGACTTTTCCTATACAGTCTGATACGGATGCTTGACCAGCAAAATCGCTGTAACTTTGCATATCTGTGTGAAAAAGGTATGAGCGAACAGATACTGATCACTGAAATAGCTATGTTGAATTCATTCAGCGCCCAATTGTACATATGTACATGGCAAGATTTGAACGGAGAGCCTAAACAACAGCCAAATTAATTGTAATAGGACTGTAATTTGTTTTACGTCTATCCTAAATGCTAGTTCTTAACAAACGCTGGGGTGCCGGACTTCTGTTCCTCAGGAGTTCTTTAACGTGCCGAAAGCCAACGAAACGGAACTGTTACAATTAAAAAAAAAAAACCCTCAAAGCCACGGACCAGAGCCTGATTTGAACCCGCGAACTTGGGTTCACAAAGACAAAGACTAACAAACTGAGCCATCCGGGCCGGTAGTCAGGTTTATGGATGAGATTTATCACCCAGTACTAATTTAAAACCCTAAACCATTTAGAATTTCATCTGTAAACCGAGAAGAACACCCACACTGAGATCTAAACAGCTCTGATCTTCCCCCTACTTATAGCAGCTGTTGGTGCAATCCTTCGGGGCGATGATAAATGAGTAGGGAGTACTATCAGAACTAAAATGACAGGGGAGACCGGAGATTCCGGAGGAAACTGTCCCTCCTCTGCTATTATCCTTACCGAGCTCGATAGCTGCAGTCGCTTAAGTGCGTCCAGTATCCAGTAATCGGGAGATAGTGGGTTCGAGCCCCATTGTCGGCAGCCCTGAAGATGGTTTTCCGTGGTTTCCCATTTTCACACCAGGCAAATGCCGGGGCTGTACCTTAAGTAAGGCCATGGCCGCTTCCTTCCAATTCCAATTAGTAAGTTAATGTATTCATGTCCCTAATAACAAAGCCGTTTGGGTGGCGGGGTAAAATAGCATCCACGGTATCCCCTCCTGCCGTAAGTAGCCACTAAAACGGACCTCAGGGGCTCTTAACTTGGGAGAGTGGTTTAGCGCCCACGGAGCACCGGCATTGTTTCAAGATATATTTTGCCGCCCCCTCCCCCCTCATCTATCATATCCAACCTCTCTTGATCAACTCTTCTTATTTTCCGACTCCGACAGTACTATCTTTGCAAGGCCTGCGGAGTCCCATTTTCACGCTCTTCGTGGCCCTTGCCTTTCTTTGGCCGATATTTTCATTTTTCGAACTGTCGGACCTCTTCACAGAATAACATCATCCGTGAAAAGCCTCATCTCTGATTCCACTTCTTTACTCATATAATTTAATTATATAAGAAAACATGAAGGTCCAACAATACTGCCTTGAGGAATTCCCGTCTTAATAATTACAGGGTCAGATAAAGCTTCGCCTACTCTGATTTTTTGAGATATATCTTCTGGAAATATAGCCACCCATTCAGTCACTCTTTTGTTTAGTCCTATTGCACTTATTTTTGCCAGTAGTCTCCCATGATCCACCCTATCAACTGCCTTAGACAAGTCAATCGCGATACAATCCATTTGACCTCCTGAATCCGAGATATCTGCTATATCTTGCTGGAATCCTAAAAGTTGAGCTTCAGTGGAATAAACTTTCCTAAACCCGAACTGCCTTCTATCGAACCAGTTATTAATTTCGTAAATATGTCTAATATAATCAGAAAGAATGCTTTCCCAAAGCTCACATGCAGTGCATGAAAAACTGAATGGCCTGTAATTTTCAGCTTTATGTGTGTCACCCTTTCCTTTATACACAGGGGCTACTATAACAACTCTCCATTTATTTAGTATAGCTCCTTCATGCAAACAATAATCAAATAAGTACTTCAGATATGGTGCTATATCCCAATCCAATATCATTAGTATGAAATTAAAATGAAAATCCACGGCCTGTTTTCAGTCATTCGATCGGGTCGGGAATGGAATGACTGAAGCCCCATCTACCGGCGAGGATATGAATTGTGCCGGCTGCCGAAGCCTGTCGCACTCCTCCGGGGCAATGATTAATGGTTGACAGATGAAATGAAGTGATATTGGAGAGTGTTGCTGGAACGAATGACAACAGGGAAAATCGGAGTACCCGGGGAAAGCCTGTCCCGCCTCCGCTTTGTCCAGCACAAATCTCACATGGAGTGACCGGGATTTGGACCACGGAACTCAGCGGTGAGAGGCATGTGCGCTGGCGCTTGAGCCACGGAGGCTCTATCTCTAGATTGCCCCCCGAAATTTATAGATTCCAGCTGCTTTTCTAGTTTTCAACTTTTGTATCTTATTGTAAATGTTAAATTTTAATACTTCTTTAGTATTAGTCACCTCCTCTAACTGGACATTATCCCTGTAACCAACAATCTTTACATACTTCTGACTGAATACTTCTGTCTTTTGAAGACTCTCACATACTCAATCCCCTTGTACATAAATGAATCCTGTAATGTCATTCTTGGAACCTGTTTCTGCCTTAATGTACCAATATATACCCTTCCATTTTTCACCAAAATTTGTATGATTGCCAATTATTATGCTTGCCATCATGTCATCCTTAGCTGTCTTCTTTGCTAGATTCAATTTCCTAGTAAGTTCCTTCAATTTCCCTTAGTTCCACAGCCATTTCGAACTCTATGCCTTTCCAATCACGACCTCCTCCTTGGTCTCTTTACTTCTCTATTATCATATAGTGCGTCTTACACTTTTAAAGGTACAAAACTGTTCTCACATTCCTCAACAATTGCTTTAAGCCCATCCCAAAGTCTGTTTACATTTTTATTTGCCGTTTTCCACCGATCATAGTTTCTTTCTAAAAACTCCCTCATGCCTGTTTTATCAGCCATATGGTACTGCCTAATAGTCCTACTTTTAAGACCTTCCTATCGATCACCTTTATAATACTCCTCACTACGTGGAGGGTTAAGGGGTGAAATAAAAGGAAATAAATCTTATCGCTCTGCTGAGAAGTAAACGGCGAAAGAAAATTGTACGATGTGAACCGATGATTCACTCTTAAGCTTGTTCTTGGTTTGCAAGAATGTGTATAAAGTGACCAGCCCCAGGCGCATGCCTGAATTAATTGGTTAATAATTGTGTGAATTAACCAAATTCACAACATCGGAAGTTACAGTGTTCCAGAAATCAATGGATTATAGAAAAATGGCTCCTATATTTTAACCTTCAGTTTATATTTATGACTCAAATTTAAAGCCTTATTGCAGTTGATTCAATCAACCACAGCATTGTGAAAACAATTTTAGCCAAATTTTCAAATTGTAGTTACTATGTTTTGGACGTCAATGTATTTTAGAATTAAGGGTTACTCCAATTCAACATTGTAATTGTGAAAACAATTTTAACCAAAAAAAAATTTAAATTGTAGTTGCTATGTATTGGACGTCAATGTATTTTAGAATTAAGGGTTACTTCAATTCAACATTGTAATCCATATCGTCATACTTTTAATGTGTACAAAATTCCTATGTTTTTTACATATTATTACTAAACATGGATTTATACTCAAGCAAAAAAATTGTAAAAATAATCCAAATATGACAGGTCTATAACCTTGAGAAAATTATGTAGGCTGAAGATGCTTGTAAATAAAGCGAAATATGTCCCTGTAAATTCGAGTTGTATTATTATGAACTAGCAACAAAAACCAATTTGCATTAAATGGATTAAAATAATCACTATATTGTAAGCATTTATGTTTTCTCAAGCCGTGAAAATTATAGTGCTCAAACTTTCTTTTTGAAACGTGAGGCATCATTCTAAAATGAAGAAATCATAATTCTAAGAGTATGTTTTGTGTGTAAAGTAAGCATTTTCTGTTTCAGAACCCAACTTCGTGGGATCGTATGATATTGGGCAGTACGTGCTGTTCTTCTTCCGCGAGACGGCCGTGGAGTACATCAACTGTGGAAAGAGCGTGTATTCACGAGTGGCCCGTGTCTGCAAGAAGGACACGGGAGGGAAGAATCTCTTAAATCAGAACTGGGCCACATACCTAAAGGCCCGCCTCAACTGCTCCATACCTGGGGAGTTTCCCTTCTATTTCAATGAAATCCGTAAGTAGAATGTTTGTGCTGGCTTGATTTGAAACTTCTCCAAAGGTTTCCCTTTTGAAAAAGTGTTGAGTGAAGTGGTAGTCTCCTTCTGAATTTTTGAACCCAAAACGTATTGTGATAATTATCTCACTAAGACGGCCATCACGTGATAGTTTGATTTATTAATTACCAAGAGAGTTGGCTGTGTGGTTAGGGGCGCACAGTTGTGAGCTTGCATTTGGTAGATAGTGGTTCGAACCCCACTGTTGGTAGCCCCAAAGGTTTTCCATGGTTTCCTCTTTTCACATCGGGAAAATGCTGTGGATGCCCCTTAATTAGGCCACGACAGCTTCCTTCCCACTTCTAGCCCTCTCCTGTCCCATCGTCGCCATCAGACCTATCTGTCTCGGTGCGACGTAAAGCCAACTGTAAATATATATATATTTATTAACTACCAGTGCTTATGCATGTTCTCCCTGAAGTCGATCCACCAATAATCATAATCTTCTTCCCTTGTTCGATATGGACCACGGGTAACAGGTTCAGCACAGTAAATTTAAATCCATCCTCTTTCTCCATTGAATGTGTTATTCTACCGGTATTTCGTCATTTCGTTGCTTACTTTCGTTCGTTTCAAAAGACAACCTTTGAATGTTTCCTTCCAAATATCTTTTGGAAACCCTTGAACTCCGACAGAATTTACTTTAAACGATTTCAATCTGCGGATATTTCCCCATTTTCCAGGATTTCCAATTGCAAAATAGCCATTTTATCGCTAATCAATTTTGAAAAGGGAAAGAAACTAGCAAACACTCCTCCCTGAACACTTCTTAGTGCTACATGTGTGCTTATAATTTACTGTACCACCGAGCTCGAAGCTGCAGTCGCTTAAGTGTGGCCAGTATCCAGTATTCAGGAGATAGTAGGTTCGAACTCCACTGTCGGCAGTCCTGAAAATGGTTTTCCGTGGTTTCCCATTTTCACACCAGGGAAATGCTGGGGCTGTGCCTTAATTAAGGCCACGGCCGCTTCCTTCCCACTCCTAGCCCTATCCTGTCTCATCGTCGCCGTAAGACCTCTCTGTGTCGGTGCGACGTAAAACAACTAGCAAAAAAAAAAAAAAAAAACTGTACCTATTGCCTATGGTGGTACCGTTACATTCTAACAACCCATTAAGTAAGATTTGGTCGTGCTCTTCGGGACGCGCAGTTGTGAGCTTACATTCGGGAGAGAATAGTTTCGAACAGCAGTGTCGCAGCCCTGAAGATGATTTTCCGTGGTTTCATACCAAGCAAGTAATATGATAGTCTGTTAACAGTTATATTTAATAGAGTAAGATTTCTTTTGTTAGTGGTTTTACGTCGCACCGACACAGGTATGTCTTATGGCGACGATGGGATAGATGAAAGGCCTAGCAGTTGGAAGGAAGCGGCCGTGGCCTTAATTAAGGTACAGCCCCAGCATTTGCCTCGTGTGAAAATGGGAAACCACATAAAACCATCTTCAGGCCGCCGACAGTGGGATTCGAACCTACTATCTCCCGGATGCAAGCTCACAGCCTCTAACCGCACGGCCAATTCGCCCGGTAATGTAAGGTTAATATAATAAAATTCACAAATCAGATATGTGCAAACCAATGTCAAAAAAGAAATTCCCGAATTGACATTGCAAATTCATTAACATTTAATGCTATTTGATTAAACTGTTCACACATTCTAACCAGTGGTGAATTTCTTTGACTAGCAGACTTAAGTTCACCCTAGCAAACAAATCCTTATCATCTGTTATAACATTTATTGTTTTGTACATAAATACTTGCTGGTTAACTTCTATTCGATTAATAAGAGTGGATAATTTAAATTCCTGGAGTAAGTATAAGAATCTCTACCCTTTATACCCGAACTTTAATGACTTTCATAGTAGTAAAGGATCCTAAGAGTTTCTTCCGAACCTTTTCTATATCATTCTTGTAACACGCATTCCACACAACGCATTCATATTCAAGTTCGCATCGAACAAATGTGTGGTAAAGGTACGTATGTTTTTCAATTCTCTTGAAGTTCTTCGTATGAAACCTGAGGACTTGTATCCTTTATTACTGACCTTTACAATGTGTGTTTTGAAAGGCCATGTATTGAGCATTATGAGCCCTAGATTGAGCTTGTGTTGAGAAGGAGTATATTATTCTTTTATAATCAAATAGAAAATGGGATATAGAGAACATTCTGAAGGAAGAACGAAAGATCATGCGGAAAAATCAACAGAAAACTGACCAACCTGGCAGCAGATATTAGGAAACGAATATTGATATTTTATGGATACATTCAAAGACTCCCAACAACAAGGACTACACACAATATCATGACATACATCGAAAAATTCGAGAGACTACCATGGATCCAAGAATTCATAAAGGACCTGGAGAAAGCCCAGATATAGAAATATTTTCCGTAAAACAGTAAACAGATGGGTAGTACAGACATAGAATGAAGTTCCAAGGACACCAGGAACCAATGTGTCTACTCCAACCACTACTCTTATACCTTCACATCTTCCACACAATATAAATAACATTTGTTTGAGCGCCAGTTGCTTTTTTTTAAACAACAACAAAATTTGGTAGAGCATACTGTACCCTATAGGGCACATTAATACTGCAGGATGATACCTACCTGCTCTTCTATTCTTGCATACGGGCACCAGCTCAGCTACAATCGGCAGAAAAGGGTCGATAATATTGGGTTCTTATGACGAGAGGATCATGGGGAACTCAATACTACATTAAACTACCAAATGAGGAACACTTTCGCTATGAGCAGAGTTTTGAGCATAAGTTTGTATTCATAACATAAGTTAATTACAAGGATTGCACCTGTAGTGCCAAAATACGTGCGCCGAAGGTTCACCTCTACAAATTAAAAGACAACAAGCAAATACAGTCTGGATGATGACGTTATGCTGAGATTTGTCGATCTGTGAACCAAAGAAAAGAAAACTGGATGTGTTCTTGGAAACTACATCCCTATGTCTGTGACATAAAATGATATAATGGTAGAATTAAGGATACCTGCAGAGATTACCGCTATGATGAAAGTTTCCTCCCATTCAGGGATATTTACATACACAAAAATTAGCAGCACAATAGGTAAATAGAAATAAACTAAGATAACCTACTCTAGCGCCCTCAACATTATATATGTACACGGATATGAACCCACGTCCACTAGGCAGAAACATGTGCCAACAGAGCAGTCATACCATTGGCATAGTGCCAAGATCACATTGCAGACTACACAACCCTAATAATACGAATCAAACGAGAAAGGAATACAGGTGAAATGGATAAAACTAAATGACGCATAGCTTGGCAAAATACTCCCTGCCAAAGGAGAATGACCGCCCTCCAGAGCACTTTAAAAATGGCCGAGCTCACCCCAATACAGAGCAGGCGAACGTTGACCTGAAATCAGGTCTGGAGCCCCCTTCCACACACAAAAAATACGTAAACAAGCTCCCGCTAGACGTCTTACCCTACATTCTTTCACAAAGGGACTTTCAAGCTTCTACACATACCATCCAATGGCATAAAATAAGTGAGGAAAACACATCTCACATCGCTCCTGACTTCAATTAACCACCCACTCGGGTCGCAGTCGAATCACATGAAGTGTTCTACAATTCAATCATATCAAACCATCTCCGCCAATATGCGGCGTGACAACAGTAACCTCGGGAGTCAGAGGTTCAAATCCCACATTTGGCAGAGTAGCACAGAGTCGAATAGCGTCAAAACCTGCACCTCCGCTATAGTTTACGCCCATCTAACACACGTACGTAGAGCCCTTAACTAAATAAATGTCAACAGCCTGCATACCTTACACAACGCAGGTATATCTGCCCTTCCCTTAGAATATAATGGGAATTATATATATTGCCAGATCCTATAAGTAACATGTATTTCACGATCGACCCCAAAGGAAAAATATCCGGTCTATAGTACGCAAACAAATATGTATCACAAGGCACACCACGTCTTGCCGCGATAACAAATATTACCTCATTGTCCGCTTTATACAAAGATACAAGAAAATACATCTAACTACTCTTACCCGTAGATATCAAACAATCTTAATATGCAGCCTGATGGGCCACCATCAAATCCTATATGAATATTTACATGTTTAATTCTACTATCTCTGCGTGATACCTTAACTCTACCATGCATCTAATAATTCATTGGTCCACTTATCTTAAATAATCTCCTCGTCTCTCCCTCCGGGTACGGCTAGCATGATTTAGCACATCGTGATAGGTGTCTCATCCAGGTTCGATTCTTGTAGTCCATTCTTCATGTCCCGCTGGTCCATAGTGCCGCCTTCTTCTTGAGGGATGCCTCGTTCAAGGTTGCGTCTTCGAAGCCACGTTCTGAAGTTATAGCCGCTCACTCCCCTTGGAATACCTCGACTTCTTACTATAATGAAAGATTCACTTTAACCACTACGCCACATTCTGGACATTTACTTATGTTGAGCTAGCACACAGCGCTAACACTTTGCAATGCACACTCCTCGTCCTCCCTTCACATATACAGTTACTCCCATAAATATTCGGTCAGTCTGATTTTTCACACACTTTTATTGGGTAGTTATTCTTACACTATAATGATAACGTTAAATACAACGAAGCATGTAGGAAAACATAGTAACACGTTCTACAAACATTGTGATGTAATTCAAAATCTTCTGACAGTCATTAGTACGCCCTCTGTCGTACATTAAATAAAAGCAATAATTCCAGTGGCACCTCAAAAATATTCGGCCACTATACAAAAAGCAACATAAACTCGCATAATTCACAACAATGTTACACATTCAGTACTTTGTACGTCTACCTTGATGTTTTAGGACCTATTCCAGTCGATTCGGCATACTGGCGATAACTTTCTTGATATAATCAGGGCTTAATGCCGCCCATTCTTGTATCAGTCTCCTCTTCAAGTCGCTGAAGGAACTTGGCCGCCGCAATTGCAGAGCTGCCTTCATTCGACTCCATACCTTCTCGATGGGGTTCAGGTTGGGTGATTGTGGTGTAGTTTCAAGACCTTCGGGCAGTTTTACAACAGCCACTCCCTGACAAGTTACGACTTGTGCTTGAGGTCGATATCTTGGTAGAAGTTGAAAGTACACTGTATACCAAGTTGTTCCGCAAATTGTCGCAAATTGTTTTTGAGGATAGCCAAATACCCCTTGTTTTGTCAAAGTACCTTCAATGAAACTCAGTGCACCAACCCCGTTCGATGCTACACATCCCTACACGATTCCTCTTCCTCCACAATGTTTTTACCGTTGCTTCTAAATTGCTTGTTCTCAGTTCCTCGTGACGTTTCCGCCACACAAATTACTTGCCATCGGACCCGAAGACGTTGAACTTTGACTCATCAACAAATAACACATCCTCCCACCAAGCACTGGGTTTGCGTACGAAGGTTTTTGCGAACTCCAGCCGCTTGTTTTATTTACTGCACTAATATATGGTTTCCTCCTAGCTCTTCTGCGAAAGAACTCATTCCTTCGCAGTGCTCTTCGCACGGTATCAGTACCCACCTTCTTTCCACACTCCTCTAAAACAGCTGCTGCCAGTTTCGGAGCACTAATTTTCGGATTTCGTTTTCCATTCTGAAGCACAACCGCTCCTCTCGTTGTGTCAGCCTTCTTGGTCTGGCTATCTGGGGAATTGAATCAATTCTGTCTTCATTTTTGCATCGTCTTATTATATCTCCAATTGTTGTTCTGGTTATGTTACGCATCTGCGATATCTTTCTTTGCGATTTACCTCGAGCACGATGGAATATCACGAGCTGGCGTTCTTCAAAAGTGGTATTGTGTTGTCTTTCGCACCCCATTTGATACCATTCCGCAACACTGCAGCAAATGATTTCTGCACGACGTGTCTCGCGACACCGCACTCCTGAACTGAACGTTTTGCAACGCTATCTGCCCTGTCTCCGTCAATGAACACAACGGCAATCCCGGCCTTTTCAGGTGACCGAATATATTTGAGGCGTGTCATTTCACTCATGTCCACTATGGCCTTTTTTTACAGAATACTGTATATCAATGTTGCGTGATTCCTCTTCGGCCTAAGCAACCAAATGTAGTTTCATAACTTGGACACATTTGGTTTCACATTCGGCTCATGGGTGCGTTATTGTCATCACTTTTTTGTGGATTTCATCAGTGGCCGAATATTTATGGGAGTGACTGTAGCTGCACACTCGCTAGTTTGTGTACTGTACCACAAGCTATTTTCTGCTCTAGGAACTATCCACTCAGTTATTGTTTTACGCCCGCTTAATTTGGATTCAACATTCTATCAGAGACTAAATATAGACCTCCTCAGTCTATTGTCTACACTTCCTCGGCACCTCGGGAGCTTCGCCCCTACCGCTATTTAGTCGAGTCTGCAAGTACAGCTTTCTATGGTTACTGATAGCATTAAGCACACGCGATCTCATTGATATGTATCTGAATATCGCGCCACTTACAGATCCACACCTGTCTCCGTAAGTCTCCTATCCACTGGATCAAAGTTATCGCACTGTAACAATTAATCGCACTGTAATAATTACACACTGTCTTTGTTCTGAACAAAGGGTTTCTGGAGCAATCTAGGCAGACGCGCGACGCGTGCCGGCAGCAACATGATAGTCAACTGGATGATCTCCCCCCCATATCACTCAGCTTTTATATGAGGCCGCACTCCAAAGGACGCCTGGGGAAGTCCCGAGAAACAACTTGAGTCTGGAATGTGGCCACTACAGAGTTTCCCACGGTGGTTCTGCTTGGAACATATTTATTGATCTAATCCTATGTTAATAACCTTAGATGTATCTATCGTTTCGTAAAATTCTAGTAACCATTTCCATCTTTTTATTTTCTTGAAAAACCTTCAATTACGGGAATTACGGCTCAATTTCCGTAATGTGGTGGGCCTGTCTGCTCCCGCTGAAATCTCTGTTAAGATGGCAGGTCTCTCCCTCCGACAAAATCCCATCTCTCTTTCTCTCTTCCTCACATATTCTTTCTTCGTCACACCTGACGCCGCCTTGCCTCGGGAAATCACCTTCTCGATTCCCGCGCTCTGTATAGCATCACGCCCTCACAAACTGCGCCCTACTGCAAAATTATTACTCCGTTAAATATCCATGCTTGCGGTCAGATATAATGGTACAATACCTCTTATATCAATTATCTCAAGGCGTGAGGTGATAAACTCACACATCTGGCAATATACAGGGATATGGATCAGGACAATATTAGATTACGATTGCATTTCCACAATTGAGGATTGTACATGGAACTAGAATCACTTATTATAATTAAAATAAAACTGAGTTTATGACTATAACTTACGTCACAATGAACAAGCATTGACGTATTTTAATTTAACAAAGTATATATTGTGAGATTTGCGGTAACATTTAAAAAGAAAATTTAATCTAAACAAAGAAAGCTATTGACATGAACTTGAAGTGAAATGTGATATCGCCGCTGGTTACATTCTTCTTCATGTTATGAATGCATAACATGTCTGATGCTTTAATTACCTGATGTATGCATATACCGCTGATGAACTTGAAATTCCTGGAAAAACCTATGAGCTGAAGTCGGGAGCCGTCTGGTGTTATCTTCTTATGTAACAAGGAGTTGACCTACATACCATGTACGCGTGTAGGAAGGTCCAATGTAATTACGTCCACTCAATAGATCGTAAGACATTGGAAAATATTATTGAAACACCTTGTGAAGTCCATCCTCACAAGTAAATGATGTTTCACTATCAGCATAGTACCAGTCTCTACTCAGATCCAATTACCACTTGTAGACCTCCTCGATGATTCCAAAACCTCTTCAAACACAACTCTTAGCTCTGACCACTACTCTAAAACCACTGACCATCACTCTTCCTTCACTTCTTCCATTTGATCCATTTGATACATATGATCTGATACCTCTCACCACCGTTGCATCGACTTTTATAACCACGCGATCACGACTCGTCTCCCTACTCTCGGGTCATCCCTTCCACCTCACCATACAGTAGCTGGCGAATACAGACACTTGGTCGCAATCACGTGCCCACGCACTGATGTCATCAGTCATATGTCGTATAAGCGTGCCCAAGTGACTACAGATGACCATGCTGCATGCGTCACCGGGAAACCTACTTGCACATTACATTCTTAGTTAAACATAGCCTCGATTGCAAAATACTATGCCAGCTCATCTGGCCAGAGTTACAAGCCATAGAATGATTATATGAAACCAACAAATATCACTTATTACAAACAAAATTCACTTAACCTATGATTAAATACAATAATATACGTGATACCTAATTATTACAG